>NW_010290664.1:0-5570 GCF_000700745.2 Antrostomus carolinensis | reverse complement strand
TACACAAAGCCAACGTCAGGCTGAGGGACAAAGGGGGATCTCCACAGTCCCTTAATGCAACCACTGTGCAAAGCTGCCCATTATAAAGCTGAGCGGGTTTCTCCTGCATCTCCATCTGCTTTCTGCAACTTCACAGATCCCTCCTCATCCATCACACATCTCTCCTCATCCCTGGAGATTCTTCTTCTCTTTCTCTCTGCTAATGAAGATTGATTACCTTGTTCCCTACAGGCCTTTCCTTCCCCATCTCTCCCTCTGCACTTCAACAAGACCCAACATTCCATTCATCACCCATTCAGAGCTCCTGGCAGCATCTACCCTAACTCCCAGACTTTGTTCTTTTATGCTCCCATCCAAGATTATCCCATCTACAGAGCTGGCCCCAGAGCTGATCCTAACAGTCATGCAATGCTTTGGTGCCACCATTATCTCCTGGTGTCTCCTGGGGTTATTGAGGAGAAGGGGTGGTCTCAAATAGGGGTTAGCATGTGTTAGCTGGGCTTGTTTTCCTGACAGTTGTTTTAACAGGCACCAGGTGCTTCCTGAGCAGCACAAGAGCTCGACTCCCTTGTGTTGTAGGGCTTTCACCATCCGCCTTGAGGGAAACAAACTGCTTCTTCGTGAGACAATTTTACAGTGAGGTGCTGGTTCGATGCAGGTTATAATCAATTGGCAAGCATTTTTCATAGCTGATGGGTGAGCCTGATCCTGATCCCAGTTGAACCAGGGGCTGGTCAATAAGTCAAGAGCTCCAACTCTACTAATTTTGTGAAAATTCATGGGGTTTTGGACCAGGACCAGGCTCACCAACCAGCCTGAGGACATACCAAACACATGTGGGATGCTTGGGGAAAGCTCTACAGAGCCACTTGTCACAGGGCAAATTCCAACTTGGGGGTGGCATTTTGTTGTCATGCAGCAGCCGATTGCTCTGACAGCTTTGCAATGATGCTTTTTCTCTACTTCCAGGACCTCTGAAAAAAACACTGGTGCTACAGATCAAGAACCAAGTACCTTAGTGCAGGACCAACCCACATGAAGTTGAGCACTTTCTTCTGAGCAGCAGTTGGAGCAAACTTATAGTCTGCATGAAATGTGTATCTTCTGGCTGGCATACAATAAAGCTGATGATCAGAGTTGAATGACGATTTCTCTTGTCTCTCAAGCGCTGAGAAGTTATTGTCACCAGGTTCTGTGTAATGCAGTTAGCATGTCTGTGCCTTCATTTATATTCAGTAAAGTCAGAGAAAGAAAAATGGGTCCAATTCTCCCTTTATTCATCGCTGTGGAATGGCAATAGTTTCCTTGGTCTCTCTAGTTTACATGGGCAGCAGAGCAGATTCACTTCAATAATTCATGGAAGTTTCATATTGGATTTCAAAGATTATCCCAGAAGCCTAGTTGATAACATCAGCAGTTCTTTTCAAAAATCTTTAGAAGATTGAATGCACTATAAAATCTTAACTGCTGTCAGGAACTCACATTTGGATCTCACCAGGTGAAGCACACCCTGTGCAACATCTGGCAGATCCCCTTGTCATTGGGTTGTAGCCAAGAATGTCTCAAGCCTTTTTCTGATACTATTAACATTTGATTTGTTCAATTTACCATTTAGGGCAAAGGTTGGACAAGACAACAACAACTTGTTAGTAAATAAGTGGGTTTTCTCAGTATTTTTTCTAAAAATGTTTCATTGAAAAAGTTATAAACTGGAAATGTTGTAGGAGGAATGCAATTGGTTCATGAGATTAGCAGGTCTGATTTTTCTGTATGCCCATCTTTTCTGGGTGAGGCTCCTTATGCCCATAAGACGTATGCAGCACATGATGGAGATGTAGTCCAACCCTACTGCCTGTCCCCTATAGATGACTAAGTGCATGAAGTACCCAGACTGCCGTTCCAACAAGGCACTGGCTCAGCACACTCCAATAAATACTTCGAGACTTATGCTGAGGTGTTATAAAACTTAGAGCTGGGATTTGCTTTACTTTCAGCAAGTTCTAATTTTAAGCAGAAGGCTGCTCTTCCTTCACAAATTAATTGCACAAGGCAGCTATTTCGTCAGAGGTGGGGAGAGCTGGGCAGCTTCCACAGAACATGGCAGCTCCAAAACTCTCCAGAATCAGAGGGTTTGGTTTGCTGGGTCTAGTTCAGAAGGAAACTGCCTTGGGCTTGGAGAAGTCATTCAAATATTTCAGAGTGAAAATGCAAATCCATGATACACCTCCTCCTGTATAAGTACCACTCCTATATGGACTCCCTTTCTGTGCAGGAGTAAATCAAGAGTGATTCCAGCCATGGCTGGACCAACTTTAAAATGAGTGAATGTTTTAGGAAATCCAATCTCCTTCACTTGCAAAAGCCCTTGGGTACTACAGCTATTTGCTCTTCATATTGTACTACTACTAAGGCACCCTGTGACGGCCAAAATCCCAAGGGTGCCAAGAGATGTACAGACATGGGACAAAAACACCCATCCAAAGGACTTTGAAGGCAAAGCAGGAACCTAAAATTGCCTCAAACTCCTTGATTTTATGTTTAGATTGGATATTAGGAAAAATTTCTTCACCAAAAGCGTTGTCCAGCACTGGAACATGCTGCCCAGGGCAGTGGTGGAGTCACCATCCCTGGAGGTATTTAAAAGACACGTAGATGTGGTGCTTAGGGACATGGTTTAGATGTGGACTTGGCAGTGTTTGGTTTGTGGTGGGACTCGATGATCTTAAAAGTCTTTTCCAATCAAAAGTATTCTATGTTCACATTGTGGCGAGTTATCTTTGGCAACAGGAAGGTTGGAAAGAACCTCCTTGTTCAATGGATAAAATACAGAGAAATATTTGTAGCGACAGCATTTGTACAAGCCAAGAAGAAATTAGAGTAAATCCCATCACTGAACCATTGCAAAGCACCTCTGAGAAGATGTGAATAGTAGCTAATGAAATATTCAATACAAAGGGAAGTAGATTACATGCTTGTGGATAATTGCACTGAGCGTGTGCCTCGCTCAGTAGCTGAAGGGTCCTTGTTACACATGATTATTATTAATTAACTTTTTTTGTGCATAATTACCATGATTGCACAATTATTAGAGAGGAGCCCAGTCCAAAGCTCCAGCATCAGACATCAGTGGCCTGCAGGAGCTTTTGCTCCAGATCCCTGGAGCTGCTGGTGTCCCAGGGAAGCAGGACATGGCAGTGGTCTGCTTCTTGCTCTCTGATGTCTCAGTGCCCACCGCTTGTCTCTGAATCAGATGCACTCGAGGAAGAAAAGGCACCATAGATCCAGTCAACCAATGGTATTATCTATATGCAATTATTTGTAGTAACCAAGACATCTATGGTGGAAAATATAACAAAAAAGGTTGTTCTCCCACTGGTATCTGATCTTCAGGGAGCTGTCTTGAAGAGGCAGAAAACCCAGCCCTAGTATTCACCAAAATACAGACTTTCTTTTCCTGCCTCTTCAGCTCCCTAAAGCATCTTGGCACAACGTGAGAGCAGGAATAAATGGCTAGCAAGTTTAATTTCACCAGTGGAAACTGTGGGGAAATGCATCCGGAGTAGGAAGGTGAAATTTTACAGAGGTTTTGAAATGGCAGAGTTGATTTAAATGTTGACCCAAATGATGGCAGAAGATGCCTATTTTAGAAAACATTTATGTAACTCATAAATAACCACATCAGACTGGGTACGATATTTCAGACTGATAAAAAAAGTTATAATTCAGATTTCATTTCATATAGAAATGCAATGTTCTGATTTAACTCAGCAACTCTCTCCCCCTTCTCACACCAAAATTTTCATTTCACCACGAGCTGGAATATTTACTATTTATTAAGAAAAAATAACAATTTCTGTATGCTGCCATACTCTGTTCTCTGTTGTTAATATTTCCCTTCCCTTCCTCCTAGTGTCAACTGCCATCCTCAGACTCTTGCTTCCTTCCACTTCTCTTTCCATTTAGCTTTTCTTCCCCTACATAATCACGAGAATGGAGCCAGGCTCTTCTCAGTGATGCCCAATGGTAGGACAAGGGGTAAGGGGTGTGAGCTGGAACACAGAAGGTTCCACTTAAATTTCAGAAGGAACTTCTTTACAGTGAGGGTGACAGAGCCCTGGGACAGGCTGCCCAGGGAGGGTGTGGAGTCTCCTTCTCTGGAGACATCCAAGACCCGCCTGGACGCCTTCCTGTGTGATCTCATTTAGGTTCCTGCTCCAGCAGGGGGATTGGACTGGATGATCTTTCGAGGTCCCTTCCAATCCCTGACATTCTGTGATTCTGTGTGATAATACATCCCACTTGGGTTCCTCCTACTCTCAAAAATAATCAAGTTACCAATTGTTGTATTTCACACCCAGCATATTGTATATAATTTCCTGTGGTGCTTCTCTTTTTAGATTGCACAGTATTTGTGACTGGGAGTTTCCCTTATTTTGTGCTACTCGTTGCTCTGTCTGACTTTCACTTATCCTGAGGTATTATTAATCACAGACGTGATTAATTGGAATTATCCTCCCACCAGCAAGACTAATTCGATGCAGCTGAATTTTGCATGACTTCTTTTATCTGTAGTGTACTTGGTACATCCTTACAACCTTGGCTGTTCTTTGGATCAGCAGTGGTGCAAATCTGTAAAGCTGAGAAGGGAATCACCCAGGCAAGGCTAAAATAAGAGCAACACAGGAGAGCAGAAATTAGAGCATGGAAATAAAATATTTCCAGGTGAGAAATTAAATGCAATGGAGAGAAATAGAAGCAAGAGGCAAAGATTTCTGTTCCCTGTTTCAGGAGCTGGGTAATAAAATTGGTCAAGAGAGGACATATTCCCTAAAGAAATGGAGCAGCAGTACTGGAAAAGGAAAGGAAATTATTCAGAAGGATATTTCAGACTGGATTTCACCCTTTGTACGTTCCAGGCTTCACAGATTTGAGGGCTTGTGCTGATTTTCAGGGAAATGCATGCCCAGAACTGAGGAGACATATGAAGTTCATAGGAGGTGCTTTGCCCACCAGCAGCACTGGCAGCCTGAAGGTTGATTAATGCTGCAACATTTCCTATCTTAGCCAGCTGAACATGAGCCAGCAGAGTGCTCAGGTGGCCAACAGCATCCTGGCCTGTATGAGGAATAGTGTGGCCAGTAGGAGCAGGGAAGTTCTCTTCCCCCTGTCCTGGGCACTGGTGAGGCCGCAACTCGAGTGCTGGGTTCAGTGTTGGGCCCCTGAGTCCAAGAAGGACATGGAGGTGCTGGAGCATGTCCAGAGAAGGGCAACGGAGCTGGGGAAGGGTCTGGAGCACAAGTGTGCTGAGTTCCCTTGTGGTTGAGGGAACTGGGGTTGTTGAGCCTGGAGCAAAGGAGGCTGAGGGGAGACCTTCTGTCTCTGTGCAAGTCCCTTGGAGGAGGGTGGAGAGAGGTGGGGGCCAGTCTCCTCTCTCAAGTAACAAGAGATAGAAAAAGAGGAAACAGCTTCACATTGTGCCAGGGGAGGCTTAGCTTGAATATTAGGAAAAACTTCTTCACCTCAAGGGTTGTCAAGCATCAGAAGGAGTTGCCCAGGGCAGTGGTGGAGTC
>NW_010290663.1:0-59634 GCF_000700745.2 Antrostomus carolinensis | reverse complement strand
CCCGTCGCGGCGGAGCCGGGGGTGGCGCGCTGCTCGGCCCGGCTTTGTCTGCCGCTCTTCTCGGTCTCTCTTGTTTTTTTTCTTTTTTTCTTTTTCCCCCAGTCCTTAATTTTTTGTTTATTTCTTTTTACCCCCTTCTTGCTTGAGAGGTCTGGCAAATGTGGTCCTAGAGGTCAGCATGAGGTTTGTTTCGCCTTTGTAATTAGTGCCTAAGCTCGTAGAAACGTTATTCCTTTGTTAGCATCGTTCACTCAGCAACCGGCAGGGATATGCCTGACTTCAAGTAAGAATCGATGGCGAGGTGAATTTTGGGGTAGGGATCAGGGGAGGGATTTTTTTTTTTTTGAGTTTTGCAAAGTTTAAAGTTCCAGGACTACTGCACAAGCTTTAGCAGCTTGTCATTAAGGTTATGAAGTTGCAGGAACGCAGGCAATACACTGGTACTGTCCTTTTATACACAGTTGGTTCAAAGCCCTCTCTGTGTAATCTCTTACTCTCTAATTGGAAGGGGAAAGGAAGCAGGCAACTCCTTAAAGTAAATTTCTGAAGTCTAAAGGAATGCAAATAAATACTATGTTTATCTAGTCTGTACTTCTTGATGGAGCACAAAAGACTTCCGTGAATTAATCAGTTTCTAAAGTCCAGCAGCATTGTTTTGGACTAGAATATTTATCTAAGAAAAATGCTTAATCTTGTTCTCAAACCTTGCAGTGACTAAAAGTATACCGTAGCAGTTAGTGTTCACTGATAAACAGTCTTTGCAAAACTTGCCTTTTTTTAAAAGTTGAGGTTGTATAGCTTAAGTTTTTAGCCCCTAGAGTTCGATGTGTTTCTCTCTGCTAAAAAAAGTGAATGTTTGATACTGAACCTCTATTTTCTGTATGTACGATCACTGCAATCTTATTGTATTGAGCTGTTTGTCTCCTTTAATACATTTTTGCGTGATTTGCTAGAAGTTGAAGTAGCTCTTCTGTGCATACAGAAAAGTTGTACATATGCAGCTTTTTTGTATGTAGATATTTTTTTGTAAAATTTTCAAATGGTTATGCCAAAACTGGGCATTATTTAAATGTGACACAACTGTTACAGTTGGTTGTAAAGATAATCACAGGTCAGTTTTTTCTTGTTTGTATGTTGATGGCTTTTGTAGTTTTTGTACCGTTTTATTTGGTATTGTTTTTACTGATTATCTACTGTCACCCTGAATTCTTAGTCTTAATATTTTGTGTGTATTGTAGTGAGTTCCCACCAGTGATAAAAATTTTTAACTAGAAGCTTTCAGCCTTTATAGCACTTAAAAACTATACAAGTGCTTGTCTTGTCCCCCTTCTTTGTTCCCCTCTCCTCTGCCAATAAAAGCATTCAGTGGCAGAGGACTGAGAACAAGTCACTATAAGCATAATTATTGAGCACGATTATTTCTAATGTTACTTGAAATCTTGATTCATGTAGCACAAGCCATTCTGATTTTACATTGTCTTGAATTATTTTAGGGTAGTTTGGTTTTACAGCATATAGAAGGCTGAAAGGAAGATGCAGAGAGAGATTCTTGTTGATAACATGTGTGAACATGTCCCCCTCTGTGCTAGGAGCACCTTTATGCGATTTAGTTGGTTTTGGAGCTGGATGAAGCTGAATGAGCTCCTTGGATGGCTACCACTTCCCATGCAGAATAGCAGTTTATCTTGCATTCAAACTTGACCACATGACTAAATATGAAAGTTGTATCAGGTTACCCTGGTTTTTGTTTTGGGTTTGGGTGTTTGGTTTTTTGTTTGGTTGGTGTTTTAATCCTTTTTTTAATTGAGCTCTCTTGGTTTGTGTGGCTCCACATGGCAACGATGCCAGGCCAATAGGCCTGTAATTATTGGTGTACTCTCTTGGTTTGTGTGGCTCCACATGGCAACAATGTCTTAAGCATTGGCAAGACATCTGTTTCTTCTCAGTCTTGAAGTAAAAAAACCCCAACCAACCAAACAAAAAAATACTCCCCCAAAACCCCAAAATGGGAATTGTATGGAAGGTTTTTGGTTACATTGTTTGTGTGCATTGCATACATACTATTTAAAATATGTGAATTTTTTTCCAAATGTACCTAACTTCAGTTGTTGTTGTGTTAGTGAGATGTATCATTCAGACTAATTGTACTTTCTTTTTTTATGTGTAGAACAGAGATCCTCCTTTAGCTACATGGGCTTTTTTGCATCAACTATTGCCATGTCTAGTAATGGAGAAAAAGCACTGATGTTCTTGGATGTGCTTAGACTTTCACTGTGATGATCAGTTGTTTTACCCTGTGCCTTTTGTTTCCATTTTAATTTCTATATGCTTTTCATCCTTTGATGTAGTTGTTGTGTTTCTTTTGTATCCACGTGTATGAGTGTGGACATAAGGAAGTGAAAGCAGATAGTGGACCAGACTACTTCACTTGGGAAAAACAAAGCAAAACTGTTATGGGATTCAGGCACAAGGCAAATTGATTAAATTATGATTCTTTTATTGTTCATTTCTGGGTTTGAGATCAATCTTTGTGCAATAAAGTAACTTAAATGTGACAGTTTCTAAAAATGCAACTTGTCAGTTCTTTATAAATAAAGTTTTTTAAATTCATATGGCAGCATAACTGTCATTCCTCTTTTCCCTTCTCAAACAGAGGAGTCT
The DNA here is from genome assembly GCF_000700745.2 of Antrostomus carolinensis. NCBI lineage: Eukaryota > Metazoa > Chordata > Aves > Caprimulgiformes > Caprimulgidae > Antrostomus > Antrostomus carolinensis. The sequence continues at coordinate 56,973 of NW_010290663.1, read as the reverse complement.
GATTGTGTTTAAGTTCCAGTAATAATGGGAGGCTGGGAAACACTTTTAGGGGAAAAAAGAGTGCTGCTGTAAAATGATAAGTATTAGAGAGTAAGTTTGAGGGCACGTTATGTTGTGTTTTTTCTATGCTGAAATCTGGTTGCCCCCACTTCTTTCTTTCTTTTTTAAAACAAGAAAGAGACACAACTCTCTTGATTGACTTGTAAGTAGTCTTTTTTCTACTTCTGAAATGTAGATAAAACTTGATAGATTTGTTTTCTTATTTGTACAGTTAAACAGCTGTGGGAGTTCAGTGAAGAAACTAAGAAATGGGGGATTAACAGGACTTTCTGTTCTGGATTGTATTTGTAGTCCATTCAATCCCCTGTCTTGTTCTTGAGGTTGTATTTTTATTTGTGCTTTGGGCCCACACAAATGGCTACCAACTCAGAAGAAGGCAGTGCTGACCTCTCCCTTGTGTTGCAAGTGAGCGTTTGGGAGACTAGAACTGACTGGAGTTAGAATTAACAGTGGTGGAGGGGGTCTGAGGAGCGCTTGTTCTTCACAAGGCCATTGAAATGCTTGTACCAACAAACAGAAAGGGTTGGCAACAGTGGGAGTCTGTTCATTTTAGCGGTAGTGCTGGTTGACATGAGGCTGAAGCATGCCTGAAAATACACTTAATGATCTGCAGTATAGAAGCTTCTGACATCATACTGTTATAAGTAAATGGTTATGAAATAGTTCGTTTTGTTGGTGTGGGTTTTTTACACTTTGACAAGGTACCAGTGAAGAATAAAAATCCTTCAGAAGTGCACGCATAAACAAAAAGACAAAACAAAACCCAAACAAAAAACCCTTATTAGTAATGTGTCTTATTCTTCAGTGAAGTGTGTGCTGTTACCAGGTTGTTGCATTTTACCCTGGCTTTACCATTCTTAAATTGTTTTTATACCTTTATTTCCTTTTCTTTATTAGTGATGTTACTGTCTGACCATGCACTTGTTTATCCCAATACCTGCAGATATTTAAAAATCTGATTGTGAATAGCTCAGTTAACTACAAGTTCAAAGCTTCCTTCCTGTCTGATACATGCTATTTGACTCTTCCACCATTAAGTGTAGCATAATGGAGCCTAGTTCCTTAAGTTTGTAACAGGATAACTTTTCCATACCAGAGAATGTGAACCTATTGGATTTGGCAATATTTGCCTGCCATTTTATAATAAGAAGAGATTTCTAGCTTGTTAGAAGTAAAGTTGAAGCTATGGTGCCTTGGATTCAAGGAAATGGTCTAAAGTGCCTTAATTTTTATACAAATCAGAGTCCAAAGCTTTAGGCAAATCTATATAAAAGTGAGTTAGGTAAGTGACAGTAAACAGTATGTTTTGTAATCCTTTCTTTTCAATGGGTCTTGTTGAAAAGAAGTCTCCTTAAAAAAAAAAACAAAACAAAACAACAACAAACAAAAAACCAACAAAAAACCAAAACAAACAAAAAACACCTTACTTTGACAACCTTTGAAGCCATAATATGTTGAAGTATGGGAAGAACACAGCCTGCATAGATTACATTCATTTATACAAGAATAAGAGTGGTGGTGGTTTCCAGTGTGCAGCACATTTTGAATTAAAATTTATAGAATCAGTGCTAATAGTCTTGATTACTTCATCTTCCCTGTAGATAGGAATTTGCTTATTACTTCACCAGTTACATTTGAACGCCAGCTGCATGTTAAAAGGAAAAAAAAAGGCTGTGGAGAGGGGTACTGGCCAACAGTTTTCTTTAGAAATGTTCTCTGCTCTCTGAGGCATGCCTGAGTGCTGCTAAAGAAAAGAGGGAGGTTTTGTTTTCCCTTAATGACCATTCCTAAAAATGTTTATATGTGCATTTGCTGTAAAGCTGGTATTGACTTAGTTTTGTTGGTTTGCCTTTTTGATGGGATTTCAGTTAATGTAGAGCACAAAAGAAGCTGAAGCTGAGGATATCCTCAGTTTTGCAGACAAAGATGCCACTAATCCTTTGACTTACAGTAGTTTAAAACGTGATGGTGAGTTTTTGTAAAGCGGGGCTTATTTCAAAATGCTGAATTAGGGTAAGTTTGGGTTTTTTATTAAAAGCATGTAGCTATAGTTCTTTGGGTCAAACTGGGGATTTCTTTGCAAGTGTTCCCATGTTCATAGGGAGGGTGAGATTATGTGCAAGAACAAATGCAGGGATTTGCAAAATCAGAAACTGCCACTAAGACTGAGGTCAGAGACTGAAATTTGAGTGGATACCTGTGGTGAAAATAGTACTGTTTTTCTTTTACAAATGCAATAAACTTTTCTTACTTAATATTTGGAACAAGTAGGAACACATAAATACGGGTTGTTTTCAATGCGTGGTAGGAGGCGATACTGGAGAAGATGGTACAACTTGGCAGTATTAGGTTAACGGTTGGACTCTTATGATCTTAAGGGTCTTTTCCAACCTAAACGATTCTATGAACTGTGGTGGCTGATTTTAAGTCTCAAGTGTCAGAGTAAACAACCTGTATATCAAAGTTGATTGAGTGAGAATTGTATGGAAGACTCTGAACAAAAAAAAGTGACAAAATAATTGTGGTATGTTAAAATCAAAACTTTTCTTCCAGGACTCGCTTATCTTGAGTTAGTCTTTGTGACTTAGCATAATTCCCTTGCTAGGTAGGCAAGAAGACTATTAGGTTTTTTGTTTGTTTGTTGGGGTTTTTTTTGGCAGCAGTGAGTATGGATGAGAAGAACTGTGAGAAACATCTAGAACATACAGCTGCTTGTTCATAGTCATTAAATTAAGAGGGTTAAGATGATGCTCTCTTCATGTGATAGCTTTCTTCAGTCTTGCCTGTAATGAGAGGAACTGTAGTAGTGGTTATGTACAATGAGTGTAACTGTATTTAATGTTCAGTATGTGTCATCCACTGTTACTCTTTCCAGGCAGCTCTTTGCAAGGCTTTTTAAAAGATTTGGTTTATGTCCACTTTGTACAAGACACCTTTAAAGTTGTGTTGTATTTAAATTCCTACTCTGTATTTAAATATTCAAATATTTAATTTTCTGCTCTGTCTGTTAACTCATTTTAGGAAAGATCGGGACCGGGACAGGGACCGTGATGACCGTTCTAAAGATCGTGACAGGGATCGCGACAGAGATAGAGATCGTGACAGAGAAAGGGACAAGGAAAAAGATTTGCGATCTACATCTAACTCTACGTATTATGCAGCTGCTGGGTTACCAAGTATAAAACCAGCAATGATGCCACACAGTATTAACCCTTTCACAAATCTACCACATACACCACGATATTATGACATCCTGAAAAAAAGGCTACAACTTCCTGTCTGGGAATATAAGGAAAGATTTACAGATATTTTGATTAGGCATCAGTCATTTGTGCTGGTTGGAGAGACTGGGTCTGGTAAAACAACACAGGTGAGTTCTTACCTATATGATACTGCAGTTTTCTAAAGGTTGAGAGTGTTGCTAGGTGGGAGGAGTGTGAAACTTGATTTGTTTTTTTTGAAATCCATTGTGTAAGAACACCTCACAAATTGTGAGCAAAACTAATTTGAGGAATGTTTTATTTGCCTAATGAATACAAAGGGAGAAGAACCTTTCAGCATCTTCCCCTTTCAGTCCTGTTCCCTGGCCCCTAATTTGATTAGGCATTGTGTCTGGTAGCTATCCTTTTCGTAAAGGAAGATAAAGAGATTTTAATGACTAGACAGAAGTCATAAAATAAAATTTGGATGCCTACAGAAAGTGAAGGACGTAGTACAAGTACACTGGATACCTTTTATAGCGGTACCTGAAATATTGAGGTTACATGGTGCGCTTCCTGGGAAATTCAGGAACCAGTGTCTTGTTTGGAAGGTACCTTACTGCATTATCTGTGTTGCCTTTTTAACATGTGTAAGCTGAGATCAGGATTTTACAGAATTCTTCAGAAAAGTTTCATTATATAGTTAGTATTCTGAACATTCATGTAAAATATTTGGTACTTATCTATATGATCTTGCATGATCTGAGAATTCGAAGATCTAGAGGGTGTGTTCTTAGTATCTATTACTTCAAATACATCTTACTATCATGTCATTCCCTGGGCATAGAGCTTTTCCTGCATTGTCTTACTACTTATTTTCTGTAAGGACTTAGGAAACCTAAGGCATCTTTCCTAAAATGGATTTTAAGCTACCAAAAGCACATAAACTGTCTTGGAAACTTCTCTGCTTCCTGTGAATTATCCCAACTTAGTGAGATTGTAGAAATGTTTTGAAACATAATATTAAGAGTGTCTCTGTAGGAACATATTGCTGAGAATGATCCTGCTGCCACTTAATGAAAACCTTGTTTTGCATGGGATAGTGTCACATCCTTTTTGTGATCAAGTGCTGTCTTAAAACCAGTTGTGGGGATTGTTTTTTTTTCCTTCTTACATTCATTGATCAGGGCAAAATAAATAATTATCTGTGATTAAGAAACCCTCCAATGCACAGACTGAAGGTGTACACAAACTGTTTGCTTTTATTGGTATAAAGTTGACATTATTTGAGATAGATAATGAAATCATAGAATGGTTTGGGTTGGAAGGGACCTTAAAGATCATCTAGTTCCAACCCCCCTGCCATGAGCAGGGACACCTTCCACTAGATCAGGTTACTCAAAGCCTCATCCAACCTGGCCTTAAACACTTCCAGGGAGGGGGCATCCACAACTTCGGGGGGCAACCTGTTCCAGTGTCTGACCACCCTCACAGTGAAGAACTTCTTCCTAATATCTAATCTAAACCTACCCTCTTCCAGCTTAAACCCATTTCCCCTTGTTCTGTCATTAACTGCCCCTTATGAAAAGTCCCTCCCCAGCTTTCTTGTAGCCCCTTCAGGTACTGGAAGGCCACTATAAGATCTCCCTGGAGCCTTCTCTTTTTCAGGCTGAACAGCCCCAACTCTTTCAGCCTGTCCTCACAGGAGAGGTGCTCCAGCCCTCGGATCATCCTGGTGGCCTCCTCTGGACTCGTTCTAACTGGTCCATGTCTTTCTTGTGTTGGGGGCTCCAGAACTGGACGCAGTACTCCAGGTGGGGCTTACTAGAGCAGTAGGTACTCTTTTTGAGAGAGCTGCTGCCTGTCAGGTCTCTTCCCTGATTGTTAGGTGCATATTCTCCCTTTAGTCTTGTAGAGCACCCAGGTTTGGGAACCCTTGGCTTTGACAATGGAAGCAACAGGCGGTAAAGCTTTTCTGAAAGTCTTCTTCCACACAGACTTAAAGGCAAAACCACCAAAGAAGCATATTGGAAGCCAAGACCATTAATTTTCAAGTTTTCAGTATGTGCAAAGTCTTGGTTTATAATTTAAACTTAACCTTCTGAGTTAACTATCTTCTTTAAATGCTCTCAGAATATGCTCAGTGGTGGAATACTTGTGCTGAGTTTCTTTTAAAAAGAGGTTAAGTACTTGATATAATTGCAGCATGTGCCCTTCTAAATGTAGGATCATATGTGGTATTGCTATAATAATTTAATTTTCTTGCGTAGATGGAGTAGTAGATACCATCTGCTTTCACTTGGGAGCCTGAGCTGTAAAGGGTAGCAGGTTTGTTGACATAAGGGATACCGCTTTGTCAGCAAGTTTTCTTGGCGGGTTCAGAAGCAAGGTGATTCCGAGTATAGCTTAATCTCCTGCTGTCCTTGCAGTCCACAAGAGTATTTATATAGGTGAAAGTCTGACACCTTTTCAGCTAATAAAAATGCTGAGAATTCTACCATAACTTTTAAGAAATTTTTCAGTAAATTGAAGTGACTAAGGAAATCCAGGACGACAGTACTCTTCCCTCTCTTACCCTGCATCCCTTTAAAAAGATGGCTTTCATTTGACTTTGGAATAGTCTTCAGCAGCCCTTGATTCATTTATCTTTGATCCTACCTACTCATGTTTATCTCTCTTCATTGAGAAAGTCTTTGAGGTTAAGAGGCATGCTAAGTAAAGGTATTCCTCATGCTTTTGATATTGATAAAATAAATTTCTTTAAGGGGAAGTCAGCAGTTTTGGTGATTTGTAGATTTTTGTGTCAGTGGAGTTAACTGTTAGCTTTTATATGAACCAGATGATAAGAAGTGTTCAGTATATTCGCAGTCATGACTGGAGTGGAAAAGGCAGTATGGCACAGTCCTCTTTTCTAGTGTGCGTATGTATTTTAAAGCTGGACGTGAGGAGTGTTCTGATGGTCACGTACATCGGCTGAACACATGAAGTCTAGGTAGCCCTTTTCTTTCATTTGACACCAGTGCTGTAGCTCTTGCTGTTTACTGGAGAACCACTTCTAAATTGTTTTTATTTCATGCTACTGTTGCCCAACAGACCTGCTGTTTTAAAGTTTATTTCAGGGCTTGTTCTGTTTAAAGTCAAGAAGCTTCACCTAATATACTTAGAGCTGGGTTTTTATTACCGACTTAGGGAGCAAATTCCTTTCTCTGCACTGCACGTTGGGTAGTGTGTATGTGTTACAGGATAGGGTTTAAGCTATCACTGTTCAAGAACTGCTGTTATTTTTAGTTTTGAATAGAGTTTCCAGAAATCTGAGTTCCTTTCTCCTTAGGAGTCTAATAGTGTCCTGTCATATTTTGATAGTCTTCGCTTTGGTGATGCTTTTTTGTGTACGTGGGTGGGGGTTTTTTTTCTATTTATAATGGTAGTATGTTCTTAATTTAAAAGAAAAAAAGTTTTTAATTACAGTCTACACTTACCTGCATGTGCATATGTTTCAGTATTCACTTATGTCCATTTTGCTATGGAAATATGTTCTAGAACAAAAATTTTCCTAGCTTGTATTAGACTGTTTTCCTGTTATTCTGCATCGATGCAATGTATAAACATATTTTAGGAATACTTGAAAAGCACTTACATAAGGAGGAGCGGATTTTATTTGATCTGTAGGCTTGGAACTACTTTTGCCTAAAGATATCTCCTCATAAAATGTCACACTGAGAACATGTTAAGAATATTCAATCTTCATCAAGCTGTTACTGACCTTAAGAATTCTTCTGAATAAAGCTGCTTATTTTGGGTGATTCTTACTGTTCCCAGATTCCTAATAGGGGCAGAAAACTGCTGACTGACAAATAAAATCAGTGCTAATGTGGGAAGGAAAACAGGGGTTTCATATCTGGTTGATAACATTTCAAAAGAACAGTAATTAACCAAATGAAGATAACTAATTACTTGTTTATTTTATTTGTCATGATTACTGGCTAAGACAGTTTTTATAATCACCAAAATATTTATTTTTGCTTAATGTATTAATGAGAATTACTTTTTAAAGCCAGAAAGTATAATTTGCTTACTATAAAACTTAGAACAATGAACTGTGCTACAGATCTCAAAATTCTGAGTGTTAACTTTTAATTTTGGTTGCTTTGTACCATGTTGGCTGCTGCTAAATATCTGTATAAGGTACTGATCTAACAGTGCTTCAATGTATTGTGAACCTGTGTATTTCCTTGATAACTTCAAAGATAACTATGTACATACTTAACATGAGTGTGCTTTATTTAGTGGCATTTGGTCCAACTAACTAGTTTATCTGCTCTCATGCTTTGGATATTTTTTGTGTATGCAGGTGGCATCTCAGTGGATTTATAACTAACTTTATTTGATACAGTACAAATGTTACAGATTCCATCTGTCTGTTTGAAGTGTGTTTAAAACTGAATTTTGTTCCCGACAGATCCCTCAATGGTGTGTTGACTACATGCGCTCATTACCTGGACCAAAGAGGGGAGTAGCATGTACCCAGCCTAGGAGAGTAGCCGCAATGAGTGTGGCACAGCGGGTTGCTGATGAGATGGATGTCATGCTGGGCCAGGAGGTTGGTTACTCTATTCGATTTGAAGACTGCAGTAGTGCAAAAACCATTTTGAAGTAAGTATGGCAACTACCAGGTAAAGGAACAACACAGCCTATTTGGAAGTGGGGGGAATCACAGGGCAGTGAAGGGTGTAAGTAAAGTTATTAAAGGAGTAATGAGGAGGGCACTTTCTGTGTTGGAGTAGACAAGAGAAACAGGAGCCATAGCATGAGCTGAGAGAAACCTGGGGTGTGGGGCTTGAGTAGAATTGAAAGTGAGTCATTCCTCCTAAAGAAATCACTGCACCCTATGGAAATGAATTTTAAGTGATCCATTAAGAGGAGGATGATCTGAAGAAGTACTTTTATGATTAAGGTGCTATTCAGAATAAAGCCCTTCAGTATTCATTTTCTATTCATGTTGTTCCTTGGGCTGACCTTTGTCTGTGGTGTCTTCCTACTTGGAGTAATCCTGATGAAGTTCAGTAGCTTACTTCAGTAAGGAGAACTACCACAAAGTTCCAGAACTGGCCCATGCCTGGCTCTGGGACGCATAATCCATTGTATTGTCAACTCTTCTAGATTCCTGTGCTCTGCAGGTGGAACCAGGCCTACTTAATACTCATTTGCAGATGACGTTAGAAGTGCTCAGTTAAAAAGGATTCCGTATATGGTGGTTCAAGGAATAGTGCTTTTCTATCAAAATACGTGTTCTCTTCTGCTTGTGCAAGTAGTTGAAGGCTGGGAATAAAGTTAATGTGTAAAAAGAAATTTAATTTATGTGGAAAAGCAAAAAGTGAACAGATGATTTGCAAACAGAAAAAGGGAGACATAATTGCAGAAATAGTGTTTCTAGGATTTCAGAGGTTTTTTTTTCCCCTTTCTTTTCCTGTCTCTGATTGTAGAAGTCTGCTGGTGGTAGTCTACAAGCTACTTATAAATGTTGCTAAATCTTGTTTCCCTTTTCCTTTTTTTTTTTTTTTAAAAAAAAAAAGCTTTACTCCTACACCCAGATTTCACTCTACAGTAATTTCTATTTGAAAACTTAAAATGGACTTGTTACCTTGTTGGAAATAGTTTACTGATGTTTGTACTTTAAGAAAGTTCATAAAAAGCTTAGTTCAAGCAATCTACTTAATAATATGGAAGAGGATTCTGTATCAGACTTATTAAATAAAATTTGTGTTGAAATTGCTTTTTTTTGTGCTCAGGTATATGACTGATGGTATGTTACTTCGTGAAGCAATGAATGATCCTTTGCTGGAGCGCTACGGTGTTATAATTCTTGATGAGGCCCATGAGAGAACGCTGGCTACTGATATTTTGATGGGAGTTTTGAAGGAAGTTGTGCGACAAAGATCTGATTTGAAGGTCAGTAATGATGAAGCCCAACAGCATCTCCTTTCTAGTTGCAGGCATACCAAATAAGGTACTTGCCATTAGCTGATTTTTAATCAACTAAAGTAGATCAACTGTTTCTTGATCTAATGATAATCTGTATTGGAAAGATAACCCTAGGAATGCAGTTTGTATTGAGGAAGATACTAGAAACAATGTAACTAGCTTAACTTTTCCATATTTGACTAGGAATTTTTTTGGGCCTTCGTAACAAGGGTGCTGTATTCGGGTGATAAAAGCACACTTCAGTTGCAGTCAACAGTTGATTTTTTACATTTTGTAGCCATAACGTTGCATAACTTTTTTACTTTTTTTTTTTTTTTTTTTTTTGTCCTCCAAACCCACAGGTTATAGTTATGAGTGCTACTTTAGATGCTGGCAAGTTTCAGATCTATTTTGATAACTGTCCTCTTCTAACTATCCCGGGTCGCACCCATCCGGTGGAGATATTCTATACTCCAGAGCCAGAAAGGGACTACCTTGAGGCTGCCATTCGAACAGTGATCCAGATTCACATGTGTGAAGAAGAGGAAGGCGACCTCTTACTCTTTCTTACTGGACAGGAGGTACTTTCTTCCCTTTTTTCCCCTCATCTATTGTTCTGTACAGGAACTGTTTTAAGTGGCTTGTGCAGACTGAAATATTTAGTTTCCTTTTCTAGTGTATCATTTGAATGACCTGAGACTTTCTACCTGCTATATGCTTCGCGTCCTTAGTCATTGTCTTTATCTATAACATGCATGTGCTGTGCAAGTCCTTTCTAAAATGAAAATTCTCATCTTATTCATGTACTCATAAAAGAGAAACCTAGAGTATGAATGCTAGGTTTGTACTGAAATGACCTCAAAAGTTCTGGGTCACTGGTAGCATCCATGTTTTCATTGAACATGTAGTTCTGTGCACTTCCAGATGTGTATTGTACAACTTAGCTGAAGAATAACACTTTTGTTCTGATGTTTATCTATCAGTAGTAGTTTTAATAAAAATGTTTGATTTTTTTATTAATAGCTTTGAGTATTAAGTTGAAGTTTTTCTGTACCACAAATGCTGGGAGATGTGTCTCAGAGATGGACTCAGTGCCTTGCAAGAGAGAATTGTACAAAAGCATTTAACCTAAGCTACATCAGGAAACAAGGATTTTCTGGAAATCTTAAATGCTTTGCTTGAAGTAAATGGGGTTTCTTTTTGTCCTAATCCATTGCTTTGAAGCTCTTTTGAGTGTCCCTGTTAGTAGACTGAAATGGAGAGGAGGTGAAAAATACCATAGGCATTCTGAAAGTTTACTTGACTGGGTCAACCTAAAATTAGTATTTTAGGAGGAGGAGAAATGCAGCTAGCAAAAATGTTTTCCTGATTCATTCTTCTTGTAGTTACTCCTCTTGAAGTAACTCAGAGGATGTGGAACAATTCAGTGTCTTTAATCTAAGCATACACAGTCTTAACTGTGCCAAGGGGGAAAAGATGGTACAAATAACTTGTGATGCTAAAAGTACACAGACTTCTTGAGTAGATTTGCCAGTCATGAAGATGTGTTGCCTCTTAGATGAGTTTCAAAAGACATTTAATTAAAATGTCCCCTGGCAGGTCATCTCCTCCCTTAGAAAATCAAAACAGTGGCCGTTATTGTAAGAGCAGATAATCTGGCCTTTACACTTGTGCTTCTTTCTTCGGAGTATTGCTGTGAGTTGAAATACAGGTGGCAGAAAAACAATTTAACAATTGTGGCTTTGAAACCTGCCTGTTTGGTTTTGGTTAGAAGTTCTAGTTTAGACTAGTTTGGCAGGTAGATGTGAGAATTGGTGAAACAGCTGCTGCAAGTGGGTGAATGAACCAGTGGCAACAGAAGGGAACCACCGCTGTCTACTGTCTCAGCAGATTTTGTTTTCTTACCAGGATGCTAAGTCAGGCTGGTCTTTAACCTTGCATGAAGAACACATACTTGCCTTTCTAATTATAAATTATAAATTTATGTCCTTGCTACATCAGTTGCTATGTATTGCTCTAAATAATTTGTTATAACAATTGTGGGGGATGAGAGGTGGGATGACTGCCTTCAGATGTTACCAACTCTGAGTACCACTCACGTTTGGCAAATGGCTCTAGACCCAACTGGTGTAGTACCAACCAGTGCTGCGGAGGTACTCTGTTCTCTTGTATGAACAAGTTATTTGATTTCCACTGGGAAAGTATTATTTAATTAATTATTAATTTTAATAATTATTTAGTTATTTAATTTTCAGTACATAATATATTATAAACAAAATTTTAATACAATCATGCACATAATACATGTTCATATGTACAGATATAAATATGCATGAATATATCTAACAATATCCCTGTATTGCCTTACTGAATCATTTAAAACTTGCATTGGTAAGCCACCATCCTCTGTGGTGGTTTTTTTGTTGTTTGTTTTGGGTTTTTTGGGGGTGTTTTTTTGGCGGGGGGGGGGGTGTCTCGAGTTCTCCAGTCCATATATCCATGGATGGTACTGTTCAGGAGCAGGGAAGTGGCTCTGCCTGGAGCTAGTCTGAATTTAACTTGTTAGGAGGAAGTTGAAGTCTGGTTTAGCTTCTGTAGAGAAGCTTTGGAATGTTATATCCATTTTGATTCATGATGTTCTGGGGCCTCCTTTGAGCTTCATAATACAATCTATGTGTGTACTGCTGTTGACTCTACAGGGGTAGGACCTGCTGTAATCTCAAGAACTGGAAAATGTGCTCTAGGTACCGCTACCACTATGTGGTTTGGGGTCAGCAGGCTTAATAGCTCAAGTCTTGCCATTGATTTTTGCTGGGCAGAAATACTTTGTAGTTCTTTTGGATTCTGGAAAACAATACAAACAGATTGCAGGAAGAATTGATTTTCTTGTCAGCAAGATGCATTTATAAAACTAAATAAAGTTACAGAAAGGGAAGATGTTCTAGGTGAAACCATGGAAGTGTGAACTGTTTTGAGTTGAAGAGGCTTGAGATGAGGAGTAATTACAATGCTCTAAGGCAGAATGAGGGTCCTTACTAGCTACTGCCTTCCCTTCCCACTGAACTTGAAGTAATTTAATATGGGCAGTAAGACAGCAGTTAATTCATACAGATTAGTTAAAACATAAAGTTGATGATGGAAGCTGGAGATAGTAGGGAGGATTCTGTGTTGTCAGGCCCAAAAATAAAGAGTTTTAAATAAATTTGGGAACCAAAAGAATCTTAATTGTATAAGCCTGTTACTGGATGAAGATAAAATTGTTGTTAATGGTGTAGAAAGAAGTGTTCAATAAAAACCTCCTTCCTGAATCCTGAAAGGAGCAAAAGTACATGATTATGTTGCACGAACTGCTTTTCAGTCCTTTAGTAACAAGAGATGTTTTAAAACCAACACTTACTAGGAATAAACAGTTTGAAACAGAACTTGTATCTCCCAGTCCCTGTAAGGAGGAGAGCCCACCTGTTGATTTTAAAAACAAACAAAAACCCACCCTGATATATCAGGGAGATTCCAGAAGATGGAAATAATGTTCATGTTCTGTCTCAATATTCAAAAAGAATGTAACCTATAATAACCTGGATTACTGTAAGCCAGGTTGCTTCATGTCAGTCACAGGCAAAATTGGAAACTGACAGGAAATAGATCACAAGGAAATAGTATAATTACATTTCAGTCATCATGTGGTTCTTAGACAATGGATTTTGTCAAACTTGTTCTTGATCATTGAGATTACAAATTTGGTAGTCTACTTGTGTAGATACACTTTTGTTAAACTTGACTTCACATGTCTCAAGACTGGCTCATCTGGAGATAGCTGAGGTAGCTGGTTCATTGTGTACTGGAGTTCTGCTAAAACATTATTAGATTCCACATGCCATTAAGATCAGTAACCTGAGAGTAGGTGTAAAATCCTAACAGATGAAACTTGTGGGGTGGAGAAGGCAGAAATAACGACACAGAAACTGTATAGGTCTGTCTTAAATATCTTAGCAACCTAGGCACTTTACTAATGCAGAGCGTGTTCTCCGCCAACCCGTTACCCTTTTCTTCATAAACTCAAAAGCATTGTTACACATTTAGGAGGAAGAATCCAGGCTGTATCTGGGGCTTTGAAGTATAGATCAGCACGGTTGTTCTTGATTGGAGATAAATATACTGAAAAATATTGCTGTGAAGTTCTGGTGTCTGTTCCAGGAAGGTTTAAAGTGATGTTGGTAGAACTGGTGTTGATGCAGAAAAGAGTTGCAAAATATTTTTGAGGTTTTTTGGTAGAATGTTTTGTAAATCTGTTTTGATGGTATACTTTTTTTATCGCAGTGAGGTTGATTAAGCTCTGGAACTGTGAAAGAAAGTGGCAGAGACTTTCTTATGAGGAAACTGAAGTCAAAATTATCACTTTTTTAGTCTTGGGGATAGTGAAGGCTGGACTGCAGTGAAACAAGTTGTGTTGTGTTTACCCTCACATAGAAATACTGAGGAGTTGGGGAGCATAAACTGAAAGAAGAGTAATACTATTAATTGTGTTCAGGTGCTAAAGGGAGGAAGGCTTTATTTGCTCTTCATTCATTTGAGGTGATGTCAATATTAAATATTTCAAATAGACCAGGTCAAAATCTGAAACAAGTTCAGTTTTGACTTATTGACAGAGCAGTTCTCAGTTATGGTCAAGTGTTAACTTGTTCTTGGATTACTTTTTTTTTTTGTCTAAGTACCTAATTCTACAAAGTTCTGTTTCTCTGAATTTGTATTCAGAGCATCTCCTGAAATGTTGCAGCTCTTAGGGCCAGTTCTTTTTACTGTCATTTCCTCATTTTAGCTTGGAACAGTTTGTTTTCATTCCTGGAAGAAGAAAGGGAAATCAGTGAAGTTTCATGCTGTCCTGTTTTTAGCTGGGATACAGTTAATTTCCTTCATAGTAGCTGTTACAATACTGTGTTTTGGATTTAGGATGAGAATACTGTTGATAACACACTGATGTTTTAGTTGTTGCTGAGAAGTGCTTGCACGAAGTCAAGAACTCTTCAGCTGCTCACACCACCCCACCAGTGAGCAGACTAGGGGTGCACAAGAGGTTGGGAGGGGACACAGCTGGGACAGCTGACCCCAGCTGAGCGAAGAGATGTTCCACACCATATGACATCATGTTGAGCGTATAAAGCTGAGAGAAGAAGGAAGGGGGAGATGTTCAAGTTATGGCATTTGTCTTCCCAAGTGACTGTTGCGTGTGATGGAGCCCTGCTTTCCTGGAGGTGGCTGAACACCTGCCTGCCCATGGGAAGTAGTGAATTAATTCCTTGTTTTACTTTGCTTGCGCACATGGCTTTTGCTTTACCTATTAAACTGTCTGGACCTTAACCCACAAGTTTTCTTTCTTTTACCCTCCCCATTCTCTCCCCTGTCCCACTGGGGAGGAGGGGGATGGGTGAGTGAGCAGCTGTGCAGTCGTTAGTTGCTGGCTGGTGTTAAACCACGACACGTGTAGTGCTAAGGACAAAGACAAAATTCCTTGAAGATTCATGTTACCAAAGCCAGATATGGCTGACAATGCTCCTGTCTGTGAGAAGAACTCAACAGACAAGGGGAAAGGTTAAGGTGTCTGCCAGATATTCCTGGTTTGGGAAGTACTTTTTATTTATGCATTTAATGTTTTTATCCTGTGTACTCACTTATGCAAGGTAAAATTGCCTCTACACTTTTTTGGCATTCATTTTCTTCATGCTTTTATAGTTACGCTTACTTGACTCATGGTGGGCACCTCAAATTCATGCAAGGTCAACCCACCTTATAGTGAGATACAGTTTAGATCTTAAGGCTGAGTGAAGCCTGGCCAGCAAGTTAAATGGATGTTTACATATACCAGTTTGGCCTGTGGGCCAGAATGAATGCCAGCACTTGAAGTACTTTGGTGGCTCATGGGGATGGATCCTTTGGTAACTGCTGTTTAGTATCTGTAATTTGGAGCCTCACTGGTGGCAGCACCCATGGGTCCTGCACACAAGCAGAAGGAAAGGAAATTCAGGTTATTGGGTTGTTAGCTTAGTGGGAGCAGTTTAGCTCAGTAACTTAATTGCTGCTAATCTTCCTGGATTCCTTTTTATGGTTGAGTTTTTTTGACTACCATTCAATGGAACTTCTTTATATGAGAATCTTGACAGTATTTGTTTAGTACAAACTTGCTTCTTCAAGTTGTGGTGCACTAACTTAATGATACATGCAACTGCTCCTATAATCCTTTTCTGTTTCTATTCTTGCTAATAGTAACCTTTCAGTATGAGCACCTTTTCACTGCAGGAATAGCATCAAGGAAAGAAATGGAAGTGACTTTCTACTGAGCATTCAGTTTGAATAGTGTAATAAGGACTTAATTTCCAGCAGCAGATAAAGGGGAAAAAAGTGCTGTGCATGATAAGAAGCAAAATTAGTCTCTTCTGTGGTTAATTTTGTACAGCTCTCTTTAGATGAACTGCTAATTACATGCTCAAATCCTTAGTTTTTGATGCAGAGCTAGGGAATATTAAGTGTTGGAGAAGTGAGATGATAAACAGTGGAGATGTGGTGCTGGAGGCAGGTGGTGAGGTATTGGTTTGTAGTTCATTTCTCTCCGACTCTCTTTGCTGTGTGTTCTGACACAGAGCCTGCAGAACTGTTAAACAGACCATCTTTAAAAGTCATACGTAGATTATTTTCTGTGATAAGGCTTTCAAAAGTGAGATCTTTTTGGGGGGGAGGGTATTACCAAATATTACTTAGTAACACTAAGTCCTGTTCACATTTTCAGTCTTGTTAGCTGGGGAAGGGCTGCGGGAGGATTGGGTGGGAATTAAACATTAGTCCTGTAAGTGGTACTCGAAAGGAAAACTACCAGTTCTGTCCCTCTCAGTTTCAAATACTGACAGCTTTTCATAGTGTCTTCCCAGATAATTTCTGCCACGTTAAAGAAATGGGCTTCTTAGGGGACCTTGCTTTTGTGACCTTCCCATGCTGTCCTTTCAGCAACGTGAAAGGCTTTATATTTACTTTCTGCAATGAGGGATAAAAAGGAAACTTCAGCACTGTTACGGTGATAGAAGAAAAAAGGATTTAGTCTTACAAATAAGATGGGTAGGAATTCATCTCTACCCTCTGTGTCTTGTTCTAGCTGAAGTAGTTTTTCTGCATGTTCTGGGATGAGGGAGTACTGGGCAGTATGAGAGAGGTGGAAGACAAAGGGGCAGACTGTGAAAAGACAACCTTGAGCATTAAAGGAACTAACCTGCAGCTAGTGCTTTTTGTGGTTAGTTTAGCTGTTGCAAAGGAGCAAGAGGCTGTTGACCAGAGAGCAGCATTCAATGATCATTGTACAAAAAGTAAATGCATCCAGGTCTGTCTGCACAGTTACAGTCCAGCTATTTTAGCTGTGAAATATCTCCAGGTGACATCAATTATGTTTGTCTCACTGAATGGTTGAAAGTGCTTTGGAGTACTTAATTCTGACCGCAACCTGAAGCATTAAATACACTTCCTTTATGCTTGAAAAGCACCTGCAGCTCTTTTGGTTTGGTTTGTTTTTTTTTGTTGTTGTTGCTACTGTAAGATGTGTAACCTTTTTCAAAATGTGTGCATGTTTTGGGTACTGTTACTATAGTATTTAACACTGTTCATGGGTGCGTGTGTGTGATTCAGGACTGCTGCTTTGGCTTTCAAGTACCTGTACATGTAGTTATAAGCACTTAGATGAAGTTTTCTCACTGTATTTCACTAGAGCTGGAGCAAAGTTCTGCTCTTGTGTCAGCTTGCTTCATTTAATATAACCAATTTTTTCACTTGTAGATGTATTGTTCTGCCATGTGAAGGGAAAATAAAGAAACCACTGTACTTTTAATTTCTTGAGAGCTTAATATGAATAGTAGGCATTGCTGTCCACATCCAGAGGATGCTAAAATGGAATATAAGCAACAATCCCGATATTCTGAGAGCTCAGGACTGCTTTTGTCAACAGGCTTTAAACTTAGAGTTTCCCTCTGGTCTGGTGGATGTTTGCATTTCTAGCTGCACAGAAGCACAGCTTCAGTGAGAAGAATAAAAATTACTGCATCCGAGGGTGTTTTTTAGGCACTAGTCATCAGCCTGCCTTTTCTTTGGAAAAGTGGGTTAAGACAGAGTAAAAATCCTGTCAGATTCAGGAGGCATAAATAACCTACTTGCTGTAACATGAAAATATAGAAGGCAGCACTTCTGTTTCTAATAAATCAGAGGGAAACTGTGCACCCTGTTCTTGCTTTGTTTTCTAAACAAGACGCGGCTAAGCATTGGTTCCTGTATAGACTTAGGTCTTGCTGAAATTTGTGGCACAATGGAAGTTCCCCTTGAAATCCTGAAGCTTTTTGGTGTCTCAGAATTGCTTTCTGATAATTAAGCTCCTGAATGAAATCCACCTAATTTGACAGGTGTTCTAAATATTGTCTGCTGCCTACCAGTTATTTGAAAACCAAGCAACCTGCTCAGTACTGTGTGTAGAACCAGCCTTAGTCACACCAATTTCTTGGAATGAATACCATTTAAATTAGCTTAAATTTGATTTAATAATAATCTCAACAAAATTATTTTCCTTGTTACTGCTTTTTTTTCCTTTTGTGAACTATCTTTGTTTAGCTGTAGGTACAAAATACAAACTGTTGACTCTCACTTGGGTGTTCAGATGACTTTGTTTTTTCTGGTTGAAAATACTCACCACTCCATTACCTCCTTGATCACTAGTATATCAATAAAAAGAAGTATTTTCTCTTTGCTGATTCTTGTCTGGTTTTGGAGCTTTTCCAAGGAGAATCACTTAACACTGAGGGTGTGGAAAAATGTTGAGGACTCCCATGTTAATATTCAAAGCATACTACAGTGGAGTTCTTAACTGCTACTTGAGTTTCCATAGTGTTGCAGCTGAACTATAGATATTGTATGTTTATTGTCTGTTCACTTCAATTGCATCAAGCAAGAAGGTTTTGGAAGCTTTAGAGTACATAATAGACTGCCTGGGACAATTCTGATGACTAGATGTTGTGAAGTATAGATACGTTGAATCTATGTGGCACTTGCAGCTTGAGGTGAATGAGCATTTTAGTAACCTGTCCCCTTTTTTGTGATCTGTTTGCTGTTTACCTTTTGGTAGTCAGCTCTTTTTAGAGTGAGTGTACTGATGGATGATTTAGTTAACTACAGTTTTACTGAGAACTGTTTCTTAAATAATGCTCCTAAGAAGTCTTCAGTTTTGTGAAGAACTAGGGTCAGGTTCAATCTAGTAACTTCAGCATGGCCTAAGCCTCATGCTTCTTGCATGTTAGGCCTACTTTCTTCTTTGATTAATTCTGAAGCAGGTCTTAGTGCTGATGCACTGGGCAGTCGTGGGTCTGACTGTGGCTCCTCCGATCCCGTGTCTTGTTCCTGCTTCCAACGCTGTGGTATCTGCTGTCTGAGAGTCAGCATGGTAGTCGGGGCTGTGAGGAATTTTTCAGGTGTAATCTAAATGAAAAGCAAGTTCACTCTACTTTCCATCTTTTCCCTCCAAGAAGAAAAACCTCCTCTTATGTTGGGATTGATGGAATAATCAGTCTTCAAGGACTTTCATAATGGATTTGGAGTAGATGGTGTGCAAATATTTAAATGTGTGTGGTTGTTTTAAAAAAGCCTTTCTTGAGTAAATTGAGACTATTGAATTAGACTTGCTGCATCTTCAGAGGATTAAAGTTAGGATTGTGCCTTCAACTGTGTCTCTTGTGTCTCCAGACCTAAATGTTTTAATGTGATACAAAACAAGTCTTCCGCATTTAAATAAATCCTCACTATTTTCAAACGACTGGTGCACATATGCTTTCTAGATTATAAACTTTGTGTACCAGTTTTATTCATCCGCTGAAACTGGAGTGTTGTGGATACAGTTGAAGTAGAGATACTGTTTTCTGGCAGTGTGGTAAATAAAAGGAAACCACCCTTTTTTCTTTTCTTAATTAAAAATTCACTACTAAAGAACTCTTTTACTGCCTTTAAATGAGTGTCGGTGGCTCTTGGTGACTTGCATCCTTCTTTCAGCAGTTTATGAAGAGAGGTCTATAGTTACCTCTGCAAATCTGCAGAAAGTAATGGTTATATATGCACTTGTTATCTCTATGTTGAAGTATTTTAATTAGTCTTGATTAGGGATACTTTGAAACTATGTTGGGAAACTCTAGGGAGAAATAATACTTAACTCTTCTGAAAGAGGATTGGTGGCTGTGAACATGTGGCCTGAAGAGTATAGTGATTTCATTTGTCACTGCTTGCTTGTATTTTACCATCTCTTAAATATAAAACTGTCATGGAGTCTCTAGTCATTGCTGTTGAAGATGAAGCATCCTGTCCAGCATCAGAGCTTTCCCAGTTGCACAGTGTAATCTGCTCAAATTCTGTAAAACAGTGTTGTGACCTTCAGATCAGGAACTGAGGTCTGTGCTGTATTTTTGTTTAGGTATTTGGCTGGGGGGGGTGGTTGTTTGGGGTTTTTTTGTCTTTTTTTTTTTTTTTTTTTTTTTTTTTTTTTTAAGTTAAATATTTACCAGGCCCAAGTATTGTCTTGTCAAGACTTTGAGTTGGTGCAAATTTGAGAGGGAATGTTGCTGCCTAGTTAGTCCACTGTTTACTTTTACATATGGACAGCAGTCCACTGCTGTCTTTTTACATAAGCACCATTATTAAAGTATTAATTTACTGAGCTAATGTATCTGATCTGTCACTGGGAGGCTATTGCTGGACTTAAAAAAAGGGGTTTATCAGCAGAACACCAGATATTGGCATTTGTGGAAAGAAATTTGTTCTCTGGTAATAAACCAGTAGAGGGTATTCCAGCTCAGTTTCTTGGGTGCCTCCTAGATTTTAAGGATATATTGAATCTGTTGGCAAGTGCACCTTTGTTTAAAAGGTTTTTTGTAAATATCTGCAGTTCATTCAGAATGGCAAGATAATGCCAGAAAGCATTAGGTTTGCTATTAAAGGGCTCTTTGACATCGAAGAGCCTTCATTTTGCCATGCTTATGTTAATTATATATGCTGATCAATACAGGACATGAGTATTGTATTGTCTGTGCTTCTTTAAAACATGTTCAATACACTTGTGCTAGGAACTTAGAGTCTCTTTAAGAACAAGTGAAGAAGACCCAGATTTGTTCCAGGATCTGTCTGAATTTATGGTTTCTAAAAAGGGCGCTGCTTTTGCTTTTCTAATTACAGTTTAAAACAGTAATTTTACAGAGCCTTTAGATTAACCTGTTCTGTCTATTTCCTTGAGGATCTTAAGCATCACTTCAGCTTCAGGCTGGTGACTTATTTGTGATAATGGAGGTCTGGACTCTTTTTTTCAGAGTATATTGTAGCCTACTGTTGCTTTGTTCTTCCATCAGTGGTTCAGCTGGAATATCAATAGTTGGTAGGCATGCCTCTTAATTAGACCAGTGGAGGCTCTGTTGTAATTTTCAAGTTGAAGTTAATAAATTGTGTTATTCATGAAACTAAATTTCTGTGTATTTTAATTTTCATTAAATCTCATCATAACTATAGGTCACCTGGCTAACTTAAATGTGGTTGTT
The DNA here is from genome assembly GCF_000700745.2 of Antrostomus carolinensis. Classification (NCBI taxonomy): domain Eukaryota; kingdom Metazoa; phylum Chordata; class Aves; order Caprimulgiformes; family Caprimulgidae; genus Antrostomus; species Antrostomus carolinensis. The sequence continues at coordinate 36,164 of NW_010290663.1, read as the reverse complement.
TTAAAATGAAGTGGAGTTATAAAGGATTGGGCTGTGGTGAAATTTTTTTTTGTGGTGAACTGGTTGGAAAACAGGCTAGCAAATGCTGTAAAAAATACTAAGGTAAAAAAGACATGAAAAATCTTTCTCATCTTCAGAGTATTTCACTGACTTTTCTTAAGCTTATATGGAATTTCAGTTAATTTTAAAGTAAAATCTGAAGCACTGGAATGAGAGGTTTGGTTTTGAGCATCCATGTTTATACTGTAAAGGTGTTTGTTCTTATTAGGTACAATGAAGCAAATCTTCCATATAATTGCATTAGTGATATGTGGCATTAAAGCTTAATTGGCATATTTTAAATATCTTACACATCAGTTTCTTTTAGATTGTGAAAATTGAAAAGGTCATGAGTTCAGTTTAATATTCCAGGGTGAGAGATTTCAATTTTAGTACAATTTGTAGAGAATTAATTAGGAAACATGACTAAAAGAAAAAGGCTGTTGAATGCAAATTAGGCTGTTCATTAGAGTATAGAAGTGAAGCATCTTAAAGTATTGCGGAAATTCGATTGCAAATTCAGCAAGCACCTTGATTGATGATTTGTTTCTTCCTCCCCCAAATTCTTTTTACTTTTTTAAAGTAGAAGTTATTGTAATAGTTCTTCAGGATGTTGACTTAATATAGTCATCATAAGGCACTTGAAAAAGGCAACACATTGTATTTTAATGGATTTCTCTTTTAACCGGTGTTTTTCTTTTGCAGGAGATTGATGAAGCCTGCAAGAGGATAAAACGTGAAATTGATGATTTAGGCCCTGAAGTTGGTGACATCAAAATCATTCCATTGTATTCCACCCTTCCTCCACAGCAACAGCAAAGGATTTTTGAACCTCCTCCACCAAAAAAACAAAATGGAGCAATAGGAAGAAAGGTAAATAGTATGCTGATATAGTAATGCTGTTGAGTAACTAGCTACTCACAGTTGTATGAGCGGTTAAATATGAGTTCAGCTGCTTTAAGTGTATTTGGACAACAAGTTTTTTTTTTTTTAATGAAGCCTCAGTAATGTGATACTTTATCACATTAAAATTTTTAGATAACTTTTTTCTTTAGTGCAATTCAGAATTCTGGCTTCCATCTCTAAGGTTGGAATGTTCTAGTAACATTTGATTGAATGGCAGTGTCATTCATGTAAGTTTCTTAGGAGAAATACAGTAAGTCAGATTAAATACTGAATTTGACAACCAGATGATTTATGTGGAGGGATGGGATTTTTTTTTTTACCTAAGTAACTGTTCTGAGACATAGTCTTTTTGGAAACAAAATGGACTGTCTCTTCAGTGGACATTATCAGGCAGGTTTTGTCTGTTTCTCAAGATTTATGGGAAGGTGTGAGTTAAAACAAGCATGTTCAAGTTAGAGGTTCATGTTTTCTGTAGGAGTAAGCAAGGAGATTCTTTCATTGGGCCAAGTGGATTGAGAAACTGAAAAACTTGTAATGACATTAGTGAGTGTTCTTAAAATTAATAGTTCAATTCTTGAATGCTCACATAAACCACATTAGAAGCTATGTGGTTATTTCTCTAAAACTGAGCATTTCTAAAGAGTCTTAATAGAGTTTCCTCAAGTTAAACTAATGCTGTATGAAAGTAGCAATCACAAAGTTAAGATTTTGAAGGTCAAAACTGAATTGTACTATCTGCTCTAGGCAGGGTTTGTTCCTTGATTATTTGCTTTTTTAATGCAGTACAATGCATGTAGAATACTAGTGACAACTTTGTAGTGTTCTGGAAGAATAAATCACTTAATAAATTTAGTGAAATGATCTGACAAAGCTAGTATCTGTGTCTAAGAGGAGGACAATTTTAGTGTAGCAACTATTTTACTGTAAGAAAAACTGCCACTATGGGAAGATACCAACTGTAGGCAAAAGCAGGCACAAAATATGTAAGCAGTGGATTCGGACTTCTGAAAACCATTATGTTTAAAACAAAGCAAGCAACCAAACAAAAAAAACCAAACCAAAACAAAAAAAACCCCACCAAACAAACAAACCCCCCCCCCCACAAAAAACCCCCCAAACCCACAAAAACCCCAACCAAACAGGAAAACAAACAAACAAACAAAAAAAAACCCCAAAAAACCAACCCAACAACCCACTACCCCCTCCTCAAAAAGGAAAAAAAAAAAAGACGACCCCAAAACCAACCAACCGAAAAACCCCACATCTTTACGTGCTTTGGCTGGAATGTTCTGGCTTCCATGTTTTGGTTTTGATTTCCTTAAGAGATCTAGCAAGGAGTGAAAGTGTGTCTGTGTTGTAAATTTGCTCTGATGTTATTTTAGTTTCAGTTAGTCTTAGTGATCAGGGTATGTAAAGCAGGACCGTGGGTTGCTGTGCCTCCACCATCTTATAAAATGTCTGCTTTCACACAGACTCCTGCGGCAGTTGAACGCAGCTTTTAGAACTGCTGAGGAAAGAGCTGGCAGGAGGTCTGAATCATTTCAAAGGCTCTGATGGTCATAAAAACTGAGTGAAGTGCTTGCAGTATCTGGAGAAGTATCTCCTGAGTTTTAACTTTGTGAAAGAAAAGTAAGATACTGGAAGTTGTGTGGAGTCTTGCAGTAGCAGTGATTGTAACAGCTGGTACTGATATAGCTTGATAACTTAGTACTGGTTTTGTCCTCTTAGCTGATCTCGTCTAGCACATCTATTATTGCAAGAAAGTTTAAGATTAAAGATTAAAAAAATGCTTTTATTAGTTAAAATTAGAGTATTTAATTTATAATCTGGAGGAAGATGACTTAACAAAGAGCCTTTCTACTCCCTTTTCCTACCTTATCCCTTCTTTCCAAAATGCATTCTATTTTTTTTTTTTTTGTTTCAGGAGTCTTAAGCATTACTAGTTAATACATATGTAATCTAGAGATATTTTTATATATAGATAATATGTAGATTTTAGTATTCAAAATAGCATCTTTAAATTAATCTCTAAAACTCTTTGATGTATCAGACTCTTAATCTGGTATTTAAAAACATTTTTAACATCACTATTTCAGTAATTGCAAAACTGCAGCTAAAGCTAATTAGGTCCAATTTATTACTTAATGTAGTTTAGTGCTAATTTTGTTTGTTTCACTTCCAAGGAACTTTGTACTTTGATTTAGGCTTGAAAGATATGGGGTTATTTTCCTCAAATTTTTTCTTAAATTTCTTGTAGTTTTACATTCATTAATTATGGGTTTTTTTAAGCAATGTGACATTAACAAATAAGATCTGTACATACAGAAGAATCCACTATGTAAATAACTTGTTTTTTCCTTCTGCCTTTGGAAAAATTCTGTATGGTTCAAGTACAAGTTAAGTAAATTCAAGTGCAAGTTAAATTGCTGGACCCTGGTGAACTAAGCGTACTCGCAGTATTGAGTTACTGGTATTGAAGTGTCCTCATAGAAATTGGTGATTGAAAGCAGGACCAAAACCTTTTGACTCTGCTCTGTAGTTGATATTTGAAGACTCTGGGTATGGACACTTTGTGTGTTAGTAGAGCTGGAAAAAGCTGAGACTTCTTAGATAAGGTACACTCTGTAACAGCAAGCTGAATGTGGATTGACTAGCCTTTTAACATGGAAGTGCTATTTAATTTGCCTATTTAATGACTGGCAATTTTTTAATGAAAATGTATTGTGCTTTTGTGTCAGCACTTAAGAGCATTAATGTTTGGCTTTTATCCCTTCCTAATCTGTACAGGTTACCTGTGAATGAAGGGTGTACAGGATGATTTTTTTTTTATTTGAGGAGTTCAGAGTAGCACATCATTTCAGGGTAGAACACCGTAATTCCAAATTGATTATTTTTTTTTTTTTTTTTTCCACCAAAGCATTGCTTTCAATATACAGTAGTATTTGGGCAAGTTTAGGCCTTAAGTCTACTTAAGAAGAGACAAGCTAAGAGTAGTAAGTAGCTGACTGGTAAAGTGATTAGCCAGGAGGAAGAGAAATCAGCAGGATTATCAATCCTAGTCCAGCCACTGGCTTCAATGTAACTCCGAGCAAATAATTAAGGGTCTCTCAGATTCTAATTGCTAAACTAAAACCGATGACGGAATGCTCTGAAACGAAGAAGTGAAAAGTAAGTAGTTTTGATGAAGTGCTGAATGGGTTTTGTGTCTTTTCTGAGGTAGCTGATTAAATTTGCTAATTTAACAGAGTTGAAAATAAATATATATTGTTCAAGATTTTAGCTGGAATGTCTTAGTAACTGCTTTATTCCAAAGAAAGTAAAAGGACGTACTCTGCTAGTACAGTTATATAACCTTTGATTTAATATTATTTAACCAGTTTGCCCTGGTTAGACTTTTTTTAAAAAAAAAGAGTTATAAAGCTGGAATGAACAGATGACAGGGTGAAAGGGATCCAGTGTAATTTATCATTTTGTACCAAAGATATGACTAATATTTTGAATAGGGTTCTTGTAAGTAAACTATTTGCTCTTCAGTTTCTTTCTCTTAAAACTGACACTTATATTGTTAATAGAAACATAGGGGAGCAGAAACAGTGGACAAAAATTGTTCTGATTTCAATAGAAGTTCATCTGGTTGTTTTCAGATCATCCTGTAAAAGTGTTGGAGCACAGCTCTGGTAGCTATTGATTAATTGAAGGAAAGCCTGCCGAAAATTCTTGGTGCAGAGACAGAATCAGACCTCTTCATCTTCAGGACAAAGTAGTTAAATATACTATTTTATTTTTTGACAGGTTGTTGTGTCCACTAATATTGCTGAGACATCATTAACAATAGATGGTGTTGTGTTTGTGATTGATCCTGGCTTTGCAAAACAGAAGGTAAATATGACTTCATTTTCTCTTTTATAGTAGGAAAGATACTGGCATCTGGTTTGTTCAGATAACTCCTCCCTTTGTAAACACTGATAGGTCTTTTCCCAATTAAAATCTTGACCTTGGTTGTTTTGGTTTTTGTTTTGTTTTTAACTTATGGTAAGTTTGCACTTAGTCTGCAAACTTGAGATACCTAGAGCAGTCCAGAACTGTGCAGTGCAGAAGAATTTTGTTTTCAAAAAATTTGAATGTGAGGATTTTGAGTTAGACCCTGAACATGGATTGCCTAGGTACTTTAGGAAGGGTTGTTTTGTATTGTGTGTCTGTGCTGGAGAATGCTCAAGTAAAACCAAGAAATTATATGAAAGTAAATAAAAATGGTGCTAGAAACCAACTATTCTTTTAAGTCATGTTAGTGTAGAAAATTCCAGCTGTAAAATGAGGTGAGGAAAATGATACCTAGTGTAGTACTGTTTCTTGTTAGTATTTATCATGTACTGTTGCAGCCCTGAAGATTGTCATCAAGCTTGTACTGTGCTTCTTGGAACATTGTGGCATGTTGAGAGGAACTGAAGTAGCTTGCCTACAGTCAAAACAATAACTAAAGAAAGAATAAAATACAAATCCCTTAATTTAGGTTTTTCACTAACTATAACTGTCTTCAAACTCTTGCAAAATGAGAGATACAGCAAAATGTCAGTACAGTCAGTGCATCTTTATACACAAGATTCAATCACCACTTGGGCTGAGGTTTCTCATACTGGAAGAATACTGTCTGTAATGAGAAATAAAGATTTTGTATGTTTTGTACCTATTCACACCAGGAAGGTGTTAAAACACGGACCAAAGAACATCTTCAACTGCAACTACTATCTAATGACTGCTTTGCTTTTCTCTTTTCTTTTCTTTTTATAGTATATTATTTTCCATGAGCCCTAATGAGTTGGCAAGGCTGCTGTTTATGTATGACTGCAATGGAAATTTTACCGTAAATTCCAACATATATTTTGGACTGTGACAGTCTGCATGTACCCTTGAAATACAGTCTTGATTTGTCATCAGTCTGATTTTTACCTTTGTGTTCAACCTTAATATTAGATTTTTCTGACCTCCAGAACATGAGTATTCAACCTTAGAGTTGTATTGAGACAGTATGTTTTTCCATGAAATTATTTGGGCATCAAGAGTGTGTTTAGCACTCTAGAACAAATTGGACGCGTTCTTTCTGCCATGACAATCTTATCTAAAAATACGCACATTTAAGGAGGACAGGGAGCCTGGCAGGAAGAGTTGTTAACAAATGAATAAAAAGTAAATGCTGTTCTCTAGGCAGTTGTATTTGAAGCTTTTTGTCACTGATCCAAAGGCTTTTGTAGGCAATTTTTTTTCTCCTTTCAGATACATGTAACTTGTGATTTCCTAGTGAGAAGCTGTGTTTTAAAATGAGTTTAAAGCAGTCTTTGGTTTTTTCGAAGATAGTTGTCTTATCCATGAGCAGTGTTCATTCTTTTCCTTGTTTCCTCCTCTGATCCCACTTTCAAATAGGTGTACAATCCACGTATCAGAGTGGAGTCTCTCTTGGTGACTGCGATTAGTAAAGCTTCTGCTCAGCAGCGAGCTGGCCGTGCTGGTCGTACTAGACCAGGCAAGTGCTTCAGGCTTTATACAGAGAAGGCTTACAAAACTGAAATGCAGGTAAGATGACTTCTTTTAGATTGTGTATATAAGAATGCCCGATCAATACAGGTAGTTGAGTGCCATGCTACCAAACCAAATGAAAATTTGAATGCTTGTGTAGTTTTAAAGTGTTTGGAAGAATGAGTGTTTTATTTTCTTTTTTTCCCTCTACCCCAGGACAACACATACCCTGAAATTTTGAGGTCTAACTTAGGATCTGTGGTACTGCAGCTCAAAAAGCTTGGTATAGATGATTTGGTGCACTTCGATTTTATGGATCCTCCAGGTATCTATTTCTGTTTTCTCATGTCTGCTCTGAAGTGTTATGTTTTGACTTCTGAAATCTTTGTTTTGGTGACTGTTTTATATAATAACAATAAATACTTTTGTTTTTTTTCACTGTTTTTGTTTTAAATCTGTAAGGAATGTCTCTTGTTTATCCTGAAATTTAGTGTTCTATCTTATCAAAGCAAGCTTTTTATGTTTCTGTCTGTATAACAGTTTTTAATGGAACAAAGGAATCAACTGAATGCCCCTTACCTTCAGAGAATAAGACAAGATTATGGGCATTAAAAAATCTATTACTGAATTTGGTTTTTTTACTTACCGCCCTAATTACATGTTTGAATTGTGTGTCAGTGAAAATACTGTGTGTAAATAAAATTGACTAGTGTTTTTAAAGGTGAATACATGTTTTTGTCTCAGGCTGTAAAGTTAAAGTGCATCTCCCTTCTAGCAGTGTTCAGTGTTCATATATACTTTAAAAATAACTGGGTTACATTGCTAATTAAAAATGTAGATCAGCCATATATAAATACATCAAAGTTGATTGTTTTTTTTCCCCCTAAAATAAAACCAAAATTTATAAGTTCTAAGATTCTAAATAGCTCTACAGAAGAGTTGCATTCTTTGTGCTATGCAGCATGTATGATAGCTTAGCAGGAAAGCTTTGTATTTCCTTCTGTTTTTCTTTGTGGGTGTAATACACGCTTGCTATGAGGAATGCAGGATTAAGAGCATTTTTAGACTCAGATTTGTGAAAGACCATAGTTAAAGATGACATGGCTGAGATTTTAGGACTGTATTGATCTTTTTTTGTATGGAACTAGGGAAAATGCAGCAGTGCATTGGGAGGGGAAATGATATAACTATAATACTGAATATTTCACAATGCTACTGCTGTATGAATTTTGAAAAGCCATAATCTTCAAATATTCAAAGCTTTTGATCCAATTAAGAGCTCTTCTAAATAAGTGACTTTTTTTTCCCCAGTTCATTCGTATCTGAATGTATATAATTGAACTTGGCAACAATCGTGTGTTTGGAAGTCAGTTGAGTAGAGAACGAAAAATAATGCTTCCTCATTTTTTGCTTATTCAGAGCAGTTTGATTAATGTTTCTACCTAAATATTTTTTTCTTCCAGCTCCTGAAACTTTGATGAGAGCCTTAGAGCTTTTGAATTACCTGGCTGCTTTAAATGATGATGGAGACTTGACTGAGTTGGGATCCATGATGGCTGAATTTCCATTGGACCCACAACTGGCTAAAATGGTTATTGCAAGTTGTGACTACAATTGTTCTAATGAGGTCCTATCTATTACTGCCATGTTGTCAGGTAATAGCAGGGGAAAAGATACTAATCAAAATGCAGATCTTCACTTTGGGGAAAAATTTAGTTTGCCACATCAAAAACATAAACAATATAAATATATTTCTAATAAAATTAAATTGTTTTTTAAGACTTCGTATAGGGGTTTAATCAATCATTAGTGGTTTAAGTAGAGACCTTGAAGCAAATGAATAGTAGTGTTAAGAAATTAACATGCATAAAGTGGTCAAACAGTTTGCTCATGATTTTATTTAAAAGTGCATATATTTGACTTGATAGAGGAGAAAAAAATCAGGCTAGTGGAACATAAAATTTATTTTTAGACTCATAGTCAGGACTAGAAATGTCAGATCAACTACTCTAGTTTTTAAGGCAGTGGAATCTTATTTTGTATTGTGCATTCTTCTGCACATTGATAAATCCCAGTATTTCCAAAAGGATTACAGTGCAATTTATATTAAACCATAGGCTTGTACATGAAATGATGATACATTTTTCAGTCATTAAGTGACAAAGCTGCAGAACAGTCATTACTTTTAAAGGGAAGAAAGAAACTTTGAGGGAGGATGTATATTTGTAAGAATTAATTTGTGTGTGCACAGCTGTACTTTGCTGCATTATGTGAATAGCACTGCGTCAGAGCAGGGCTGCTTGTCGGGAGAGCTTGATGAGAGAAGTGTTATCAAGCAAGCCTTGTATTTCATTTCCCAGTTATGTAGAACTGACTTCATTTTATAGTTGTTATATGACAAACAGCAAGATTTAGACTGTTACAAAAATGGGGATGTTCCTACTCATGACTAATCTCTTGTCTTTTGAGTGTGCTGTTTTACCAGGCTCTTCACAATGCACGTGCACTAGTTACATGCTTAACTTGGTTGAATAGAGTGGGGGTGGGGGGGGAAGTTTTGGCTAAGTGTAAAATCTGTTGCTTCAGTTTAGTCTTACAGTATATTTTATATGAAAGTTTTTAAGAACAAGCTAAAATGTTTGTTGCAGAGTTATGACTGTTCAGACTCAGAGCAGATGGGCAGGGCAGAATTGTAATAATCTTTTTTAATTAAATGGTAGGCTTAATTGCGGAGGTGGTGGTAGGTTGGTGCCTGTCTTCCTCTTTCCTTGCCCTCTCTCTCCCCAGTTTCTGCTAAGAACAGAAGTCTGGTATTTTTGTCTGTGGTCTTCAACTGATTTGTCTTACTCCTTTTTCTACTTACCTTTTCCCAGGCCATTACACATTTTTTTTAAGGCACAATTAATGTCATGATAAATAAGTATGGAGTTTTGTTTTGTTTTTTTTTTAAAAAAAAAAGGTTGAAGCTGGTTTATGTATGGGTTGTAACTAAAATTCTGCTTTTAAAAAAAAGCATAGTCCTAGTATTTGTGAGGGCTATTTCCCAAAGTAAATGCTTTTTTAATCCAGTGGCATGACTGTATGTTATGGTGCCTTAAGTCAACATAAAATTATCAGGCTATGGATAGCAATCCATGTATCAATAGTTTGGACTGAACAGAAAACTATATACCAGAAAAGAGCAGAGAATAGTGTTGAATAAATGAGCAGATTAAATGATTATACCTTGTTTTATAAGAGCTGTCATGTCTTGCTGTGGGGTAGAAAGTGCTATTACATATTCAAAACAGTGATAGAATAATTTGGAATTGGCTTTTATTAGTCTGAGTTGGAAATTAAAATACACTTTATATTGTCTCTGTTTTTAAATGCAGGACCCAAAATACAGGGTGTTTATTTTGCACCTGCATTTCAATTTTCTTCAATGCATTGGTCTTTCTGATTTGTTTACCATATGATTCACTGTTGCAGTGTGTATTTTTTTTTTTTTTCCCCTCAAGTTCCATTCAACTTGAGTATTCATCTCAACATATTTAAGTGTAGTGTTTTGGGGCTTTTATGGCAATTCAAGAAGAAAATAAAGTAAAACCACATAACACCCCACAAAAAGGCCCTCATCTGTTAGGGACAGATGAGATACGAAGAGGTATTCTCGTGAGATTGGTGGGCTTCTGTTATGAGAAGGCTGATGTAGTCCCAAGCAGCTGGAAAAAGATAAAAGATTTGTAGCATCTTCCTTAGCATTAATTTAATTGAAGTCTAATCTCTTAAAAATTGCATCTACTTAAAACCAGACTGATAACTTTTTTTTTTCTCCTGTAGAGCTCTATAAAGACCTCTTGTAACTACTTCCAGCATCCTATGAATTAGTATCAATACTACAGTAGTATAAGAATGTTGACAGACGATGAATAAAGTTGGCTGCATTAGTATTTGTGGTCTTTGGTAGTCTGTATTTGGAAAGGGAGTGTTAAAACACGATTTTTGGATTCGGGTCAGACTGAGTCAGATTTATGTAAGAGAATATGATGCTAGAGAAAGCTCATCACGTTGTGGGGTTCTTTAATTTTTATTTCAAGCAGTGCCAAAGGACGGTTTAACCTTCCACCACTACCGCTACCATCACAACTGTTAGTTATTAACACCTTCATTTATGTACTTCTGTATACCAGTGCTGATAACAATACCATCTGGGGAAGAGGACTTGACTTTACTAGTGTGTTCTGTCTAGTAGCAGACTTGTGATGAAACTCCTTTGTTTAGACTGTACTAGTGCACTACAGTTTCAGAACTACCTTCTTCACTCTGTCCATACAGGCTTTCTGGGAAAGCAAATTTGGAATTAAAAGTGTTTTGTTACATAGGGTACTAGCTCCTGGTAGAGCTATCAGCACTGGGTCTTAAACTAAGATCTCTTTAGCCTTCCAGTATATGTAGGCAATCTTGATGGCCTTCAGACTAGAGATTTTGATGCCTATATATAATTCTATTAAAATAATCAGGTACTCTGTAGCTTTGAAACCCTCTTGTCTTACAGATGTGGTTAGGTGTTGATGTACCAAATCAAGGTAGTAAACAGTCCCAAGATGCAGTTGGAGGCCATCCTGCCCTGCCCTATGCTCTGTGAACTGACCTAGCTAGGCCTTGTTCCTCTATCTGTGAATGCGTGACTCATCGATATGGGCGTTTGTGTTGGGCCCATACCAACCTTGTTTAGTCCCACAGTGTTTTGTTCGCCCCACGGAAGCAAAGAAAGCAGCAGATGAAGCCAAGATGAGGTTTGCCCACATAGATGGAGATCATTTGACGTTGCTGAATGTCTACCATGCTTTCAAACAAAGTAAGTGTGCACCTGTTTTAGTGAAATTATTTGTAATACTTTTATTTTTTTGTCATCCCCCCTTCCCCTAAAGTATGTAAAAGAGCTATTTAAGTACTACTTTCCTTTGTGGGGTGGGAACAAAACCAAAAAACTAGCCAAGAGATCATGTAATGAACTGCTGAGTACAGAGACAAACCAGGCTTTTAAATCAGTGCTGAGTAATCTTGGTCAGAAGGAAGTAAGCGTTCCTCTAATTGAGAAATATTGGAAATTTGTTATCTGACATGAATTATGGAAAAATCTGAATAATTGCTTAGTAATTTTTCAGGGAGAACAGTGCAGAAAATACTCCGAATTTGGAGAAGGATATGTTCCTAGAGCCAAAATCTTTTTAATCCTAACTTTTAAAAATAGTTAATAATTCTGTAATAAGGCCTTGGGATGGATTGAGAGGCAAAGGGGTGATGCATCAACAAGAAGTAACTTAGAGCCATACAATAAACTTATTTCATTTACCTCATTTCTGTGTATGGATTTTAGGGGAAATGTACAGTCCTCCTCAGCATAGCTGAAGTATATTTTAGCAGCTTGAAAAATATGGGAATGAACAGGTGAAGCTAGGAGTTCTCTTGAAAAGTGACTACGTAAGTGGCACACTTTTTTAACAGTGGCTTATCCTGGTGGTAAGTAAAAAGATTACTCTTAACTGCCAGCCAGGTTAGATTAGATGCTCCAGTTGCATTTTCCTATAAGCAAACGAAAAAGCACCAGTCTTTTACCCCTTAAAAACAAAACAAAAAACAAACCCCAAAAACTTGTGTGGCCCTTTCTGTTGCAGTTCTGGTCTAGAAATTTTGTATTGAAACATTCTAACACTGTATCCTTATGTGGCAATGCAAAATAAGGATATCTTCAGAGTAAAAGTCCAACAAATGTATTCAAAACTGTTTAAAACAATAGTTGAGAAAGTTCTGTTAAGCACATGTGAATTGGACACATCTGTTGCTTGTGTTTCTACTAGGTTTTTAGTTAACAGGATCCAGTGTGTCTTGCAGATGTTTTATGTGTATGTGGTTCTGGAAGCTACTGCTTTCATGCTCAAGTTACTGAGGGATGGAGTTATTTGGGGAATAATCTTTTCAGTTTCACTGAAATTGAACAGGATTTCTAGGATTCAGGATCAGAATACAAAATGCTGCTACTGTGTTTATCTAGAACAATATAAAACAGTTTTGGGTCATCTAAAATGCACAGTTCAAATGGCACAGAAAGTAACCTGCTGTGGTACTTCAGTTATGATTCTGCTGTGTAGTGTACAAGAGCTTCAGCATTAATACTTCATTTTAAATATATTCTGTAAGATAAATCACAGAATCATAGCATGGCTTGGGTTGGAAAGGATGTCAGAGATCATCTAGTTGCAACCCCCCTGCTGTGGACAGGGTTGTCAGCCACTAGATCAGGCCGCCCAGGGCCCCATCCAACCTGGTCTTGAACGCCTCCAGGGACAGGGCATCCACAGATTCTCTGGGCAACCTGTGCCACTGTCTGACAACCCTCTTGCAGAAACAACTTAAATGTTCCTCAGTGATATAACCTTCCTTCTTTTCAGTGCAAATTAAGAATTCTCTCTCTGTACAAGAGATACTTAAAGTTTTAAAGTTTAAGACTGGTTTTGTTGGATCATTAAACTGACATAGGAGACGAGATTCACTTGGAAAGTAACAGAACTGGTAGGGAGAACTGGGTTTCTTGGTGTTAAAACAAATAGGTGTTTATTCGAAGAAGAATGGCTCTGGTTTGCTGTCTTTAATTTCTTATTAGTGCCATCAGCCATAGAAACAGTAACTTTTTGGTAACTAAGAGTACCAAGTTCTGTTACTGGCGCTGTATTTTACCAGTCATCTACGTTTACTTAAGCTGCTGTGAGGAACATCACACTTAGATTAGTCTGTTTGTGTAGCTGTTAACTGTTACTTGAATGCTTAATTTAAGGAGGTTTTGGTTTCTCGCATACAATATAATTATGTACAATCTTCTTGTGCGTTCATTGCAGTTAAAGATGTACAGTGTTCTTTACATTCAGTTACGTTTTACATTGCAGGGTTTGGAAGATGATTTTTCTAGTTTCAGTGTGTGATTTTTTTTTTTTTTTTAATGTGCAAAATTTATTGGTGTGTTATTTCAGCAAAACATTAGTGATTGTGTGTATATTATGTTGGTGAGGGGGGGGAAACCCTGATTTTCTTTAGTCCTGACCACATGCTTCCTGAATAGAAGACAATTTGGGCAAGTTACCTAATGCGAGAAATCGTCTAAATAAACTTAAGAGGTGTTGTAATTTATAAAAGTTTATTAATTTTTTTTTTCTGGTTAATCTGATTGATCAGTCAGTTGCTGTTTTATTTACATTGTTCATATTGGATGAAATACTCATTTTTGATGCATGGATGTTTTTTCATGTTGCAGATCATGAGTCGGTTCAGTGGTGTTACGACAACTTCATTAACTACAGGTCCCTGATGTCTGCAGACAATGTACGCCAACAGCTGTCACGAATCATGGATAGATTTAATTTGCCTCGTAGAAGCACAGACTTTACCAGCCGAGACTATTACATCAACATAAGAAAGGCATTAGTTACTGGGTATTTCATGCAGGTATGTGTGTTCTTGTAAAGAACATTGTTCAGTGTTTTGTGGCTTTTAATGTTAGTATGGTTATTATAATTTATTGAAACTTTATGAATGTTACTTAAATAATACACTGCTAACTATGTTACCACTTAGTCTTTGTCAGGTTGCTTGGTTATTACTCAAATAGTACGTTCTTTGTTATTTGGAAGAGAAGTTGCAGGCAATCTTATTAGTATCAAGATATTATTTCTGGCATGACCAGTCCAGAATTGACCACTAACTTCCGAATAGCTGAGGAACTAATTTTGTAAAACATTTCAAATTAACTGCAGAATATGTAATTTTTAAATTATTTATAATCTGATACAAATAGGGGTATATAAATATTAATTATATGTAATCCTTGTAGAAGAGAGAGTTCTTTTGCATACTTTTCCATATTTATATTTTGCTTCTAACTTATGTGACTCACAAGTACTGCAGTACTGGAGCAGGTCTGTAATCTCAAGGTGTATGCTATTTGTAACTCATTTGCCTCTTAACCAGGATGGTATGGAAGTCAGTCTCCACTGCTACCTCCTGGATGCTTTCCATTTCACTTTAAGCTTGCCTCTAGGCCAGAATGCAGGCTATGATGGGTTGGGTTTTTTTGGGGAGTGTTTGGTTTTTTGTTGTGGGGTTTTTTTGGGTCATAGTCCCTTCATGCTATTTTTTCTCTTCAGCATTCATCACTGGGGCTAGAAGAGTCCCTTTGGCTCTTGCAGACCCAGGGGTACAGAACCTGTAACGGAAGTGACTCTTCATCCTCATTAACTCTGGGCTGTTGTGATAATTTTTTTCCCAGCAAACGTGCATTCTGACACATCTCAGCAGTGTCTCTGCTAGAGCATAATATCTCACTTCTGCTGAACACAACCTTCTTATCCTTGAGAGGCTGGCCAGTGCCCATGGCATTTCCTAATTTTTTCAGTTGAGCTGTGCTCTAGTGGTATTTGAGCACAGAGGCTTACCAGTTGAAAAAGGAACCATTGGTTAGTGCTGTGCAGCTTAGAATGGCAAGCAGCTTGACACACCACATCCTGACTGGGGCACAGACTTGAGTACCAGGTATACTTACAAACTCCCTTCCCCAAGGAAACGGTGCCTTCCCCAGGGCTAAGCCATCCAGGAGTCTGTAGCTGAAACCTGTTTCTGGATTTTCAGTATATAGGAATATCAGTATCAAACACTGCTCTGCACTGTGACGCAAATAGGAGAATTAAGGCTGTTGGCTACTTTTAAATATTAAAATAATTGTAAAGACTGTCTTGCTGTAACCCTTCAGACAGGCAGGCTAGTCACTGTGTTCATTTCTTGCTTTTGGGACATGTTTTCTTCATCTTTCTTGGGAGACACTTTGGTACGCATTCCCACCTACACCTTAAATTCTGTAAATGTTTTGCAAGACAAAGAGCAGTTCTCCCCAACAGTCCTTGTTGGGCCCCAGCTGGTTGAGGTGGGTCTGATTGCCACAGTTGCACTTTTGTTTGGAAGAGTACCCTATGGCTTCCTTCATTTGCTTGGACCTATAGGAGGTCATGCCCTTGGAAGTTTGTTTTATGTTACTCAGAGTGAAACTCTTCCTCTAGTAGATGTTTTGCTGACATGGATGTGGAAGTGCACTGTTGGTGTCAGTAGCTTTTTGGTCTGTACTGCTCAGGAGTTGGAGATGTGACTTTATATTTTTGCTGTGAATAGAGTAGTAGGCTCACACAGATGAAAATGAAAGCCTTTGCAGAAGTCTCCTTGGGCTTCCAGAGTCAATAGGTTGTTTACCACCCCCTTCACCCAAAATGCCTGATTGAATTTTTGGGCTGAATCAAGAGATGGCTATGGCACACCTGTGGAAGGCATCTGGCATTGAAGCCATTTGAAGTTTCTCTTATCCTTTGATGTGTTTGAGTCTATTTTATTTTTAGTTTCTTCATGTCTATTTAGCTTCCGTGATAGTGTGATACCTGTTTGACCTTGACTCTGAACCTTCTTTCATTAATTTCATGGTTCTTTGAGTAGCCTTCAGTAGAAAACTTACAAACAAAAAAACTGATAAATACTCAAGAGATGTTATTTAGCAGCAGCTAAGATACTACTTAGAAACATAGTCTGTATGAACCATTCTACCCTCTCTAAGCAGATATTCAGGCTCTGGCATTTGGAGACTCTTGTTCAGGAACCATGGGTAATGGAACACATACATCAGTCTCTGTCCTTTTAGTACAGAGCATATGTGGAATTCCAGGTCTGAGCACTTGCAAAGTGTGTGCACGTACAAGAGATGCATGTCTCTGCATGTAAAGTACTTAGGTCTATGGGCAGCACGTGGCAGAAGTTGATTCTTCAGACTTCAGAAAGTTTAAAAATGCAGTGTGAAGTGGAAAAAACAGTAGCAGCCATTGGTCTGAAATAGTTCTCATTGACCGCATTGTTTTCTACTTTGGTAATTGTCTAGTGTGCTAAAAATAATAATAAATTTTTACTGTAGAAATTTCTGTACTAGTCAAGACCTGTGGTTGATGTCAGACAGTGCGGGCCTGTATTAACTACTGAAATAGTACTAACTGTATATTTAGTACTAAGTACTGTAAATTTCCCTGCCTTCAGTTTGTGTCAGTGGCTGATAAATGTGGAATTTCTGCTGGTGAGGAATCATCTTTTTTTTTTACCTTTCATATTTAAATGAAAACTTGAATTCTAGTAATCTGCCATAGACAAGCGAAGAGAGTAGTAAAATAGTTTAAAACTACCAACAATTCTGTGTGTAGAAAAGCTTCTGGAAGGATAGATTTTGACAAGTAGTGTCTTATAAAATTTATGTGCTATGTCCCTGATTTCTTCTAGTTTTTAAAATGGAAAACTTTTATTGGCTTTTTTCAGTATTTATTTCTGTATCACACATCAGAATATACAAAGTATACATAAAATAAAGCAAGAGTGATTCTTGCAAAATCTAAGACACTGCTCATTGAAAATAAAATACATCAGAGAAATACTGCTTTCTTAATACTTTAGTGCTAGACATATCCTATTTTAAGAAGGGAGAGGGACTGGAAAATTGCACACCTTAACACAATTGTAATTTGGCAACAAGACTCAAGAACTAGGAATAGATTATTATTTACTCAAAAGAATTAGAAAAACTACGTATAATTTTTCAAGTGTTAATAGATGTGAGTGATAAAGGCTAAGCAAAAAATAATTATACTACAGAAAGTAAGCTCAGGGAACTTGAATTGGAAAAAGCAAGCAAACGACAAAGTATTTTAAAGATAGGTCATTTTCCTCAGCAGTTCTCTTTTTTTGAGACCGATATTAACAGTTATCTTAAAAGAACTTGGGTTTTTATCATTGCATTTCCAAACTAGTAGTGAAGGCAGAACAAGATTTGGTAGTTGAAAATTTAAGTGAGAATTTAAAGGTGGAACAAAGTACTATCCTGTGGTGTCTTCAAATCGAGCTTGGAAACTTTTTTTGGAGGATGTGGCTTTGTCAGAGACAGAATATATCAGAGAATGAAACTAAATGACCTGTGCTATACAGGAAGTTAGATGTCAGGTGATTGGACTACTAATTAAAATCTTGTTCTTGCTGCTACTCAGTCTTTGGTGCTGTTTTGTGTATAGAAGGATGTATGTTCTTAAGTCTTTACATAATCGGGCTTCTACAATAATAGAATGGTAATAAAGTAAACCTATGACACTAAGGTGGTCACCAGTTCATTTAATGGTATTCATTTTGCTTTTTAAGGATGCAGAAGAACAGTTTAAAACTTCTTAATAGCTTCAGAAGCACTTGCTTTGCAAGCAGGAACTGCAGAAATCCAAGCAACTGACATTGCTCCTTTGGTGCATGCTGGCATTCTTTTACCAAAAAGACAGACAAGAAACCATCATTTCTCTAAGCTCTCTGTCAAGACTAGCCTGCCAAAATTTGTGGGTTGGATCTCGTGATACTTGTCCAGCTTTTGCCCTTTTAAGTGCATTTGGACTGAAGGTGTTTCATGTGTTTGACTACAGACTCCTGTGTGGGCCCTCTAGGTTTGATGACATGATAGAAAATTAATAAGCACAAGTACACTTAAAATTTCAGAGGAGAGTGTCATTCTTAATAAAACTGTCATCCTGAAACTGAAATATCTGTTATAAGAATTTGAACTAAAACTTTTTGCTATGGTGGCATGTGCCATGGGGGCCACTGTTTCCATGTGAGTTTGTCATGTTGATAAAAGCATTATAATTGTCTCTAAGTCATTATCAGGTGAGCTTTCTTGGTCTGCAGAGTAACCTGTTGCAGAGATGCATGGACTGGCTTGACTCTTGATGATCCTTTTAGTCATGTTTGTGTAGTCACTGGTGTTAATAGCTTTTCCCTTCATTTACAGCCCTATTCTTTATTCAGGTAGCCTAACTCACAAATGTTTTGTAGTAATACATGACAGATTCCTTGATGATCTCAGGATTCAAGTGTGTTCCCATATCAGACATGCTTTGTATGATACTGTGGCTTCTGTGGAAGCTCATGAGCTTAATGCTCTGAAAAACATCACGGAATGGTTGAGGTTGCAAGGAACCTCTGGAGGATATCTGGCCCCACCACCACTACATTGTATTCTGCAGGCACCGGAATTGGTTGCATGCCAGGGGTTCAAAGGAGCGTAAGTGTATGTGCTGCCTCCTGTGTGTCCTTGTTTGCTCCCTTATGTCAACCTTGGTGCTCTCCTGAGCCCATTCTAGATTCTTTTAGCATAGTGATCTGTCAAGTGCCTTCAGAGAAGCAGCAGAATTGTCTCTTTGTCAGCTGTGCTGAAACAGCTCAGGCCGGGAAGGAGCGGGAACATGTAGTAGCTGACAGTTAGATCACTGTTCCTTGCTGTGGAGCCATAGCTTCACTGTGCATATTTCACTATAGATTGTTGCCATTACTGAGCCTGAAATTCTTCTGTGCAAACAAGCATACTTAGTAGAAACATCTAAATAGGATAAATACTGTAGCTCAGTGTTAGCTCAGGGTTGAAATAAGTCACAATAGGATGTTGCCTCTTAAAGGTGACTTTTCTTAATTGGGATTATTCTAGTCCCTGTACTTCTCTGGAAATTAAGAGCTAACTGTACTTTTCTGTAGCATTTATTTTTCTTAGAGTATGCTTAATTAGTTATTTCAGAATCTTTTTATTTAGTTCAGAATTATACAAAGTAAACAAATACAGCTTTCATAATAAGTGACGTGGAAAATGAAATTTTATGTGTTTGGGAAAGCTAGATGATGACTCTTTACTATTTTAATACATCTGAGTGAGTCAGGTGAATGTAAATTGTATTGATTTTAATTTAACAGCATACTGCTTTCTAAAACAAAATGTAAATAAACGAATTGTTCTGTCCTTTTATAGGAAGAGCAAAGATAAAGCACACAAATATTTTTGTACGCATGCTTTACTTTTGGTCTGAAAAATGAAATTTCTTTTAAGAAACAAAAC
Source organism: Antrostomus carolinensis (assembly GCF_000700745.2). Classification (NCBI taxonomy): domain Eukaryota; kingdom Metazoa; phylum Chordata; class Aves; order Caprimulgiformes; family Caprimulgidae; genus Antrostomus; species Antrostomus carolinensis. Next base: position 16,738 of record NW_010290663.1, on the reverse strand, counting down.
TTCCTTTGAAAAAAACCATAGTCCCACAGCAACATATGTGCTGTGATTGTGCTAGCCCTGTGATGGATGAGTTTCTAGCATAGTCTGGTTTGCAGCTATACTGCTATTTAATTTTGCAAATGTTGGATTGAGTTGAATGAAATTAAGCTTAAATCGTTACAGACAGTGCACCGTTAATCTCCATTTAAAAGAGCCTATGTTGACTCCCCAGACTAGAAATAAAGTAGCAGTGTAATCTCTCAAATCTTGGGTGAAAAGATTTGCAGACTATTGAAATACCTTATTCCATTATTAAAACATATTCTGGATATTAATTGTCATAAAATACAGAAGAGAAGCATACTCAAAATGAAAACAAGGAGGTATACAGTCCATATTAAAGGAAAGCAGCTAATGATGATCTGATTAAAAACGTGTCTTTCGGACATCTTTCAGCCATTGTCTGTATTTTTGTGTGTGTGTATATATATATGTAGTGAAATAAGTGTTGAGGTCATCCTGAATTACCAGTATCAAAAGGTTAATTTTAGTTACCTGTTCTGTTAGATTAACTGTTCTTACAGAGGATGTCCTTCTAAGGGTAACTGTCTGCTTTACCAAATCTTAATGAGCTAGGTATCGGAGCATCTCAGCGAGGTAGGCATTATTCCCTTTCATAGATCGAGAAGCTTGGTCAGAGAGAGGTTAATTGATTTTTACCAAGGTCACAGCAGAACTGTGTTGCTGAACCTACGTTTTCCAGCTCTGAAGCTCATGCTGTAACAAGACTGTTCTTATTTCTGACATAATAAACTTCTCGTTCTTACTGGACTGACATATTTTTTTCAATCCCATTGTGTGAGAGGATTTGCAGATAAATATGTGCATCAATAAAATTACTGCTGAAACACTGCACTATTAAAAACTTGAAAGGGTAACGTTGCGGCTTACTGGTCCCACAGTAGCTACTGCTGTGAAATGCCTGAAGCAGGTGTCTGTAGTAGAGAGCAGCTGACGTTGTGTGACGTTACAGACCAGTCCAGCAGATATTCCCTTCCCGTACTTCTGTTTGCATTGCTGCTCTTCTAATAACTATTCCTCTCTTTGGGTGATAACTATTTTTGTATGTTGCTTGAATTGTATATTAGAATATACACTTACCATGGCAGTTAGCAAAAACATCTGGCATCTTGATTGTGTCTATAAAAAAACCTGAGTAGTTGAAGTGGTCAAGTGTGCCAAATTTAGAAGAGGTTTGAAAGTTGGGATAGTATGTTTTGTATAGAGCACTTAACAGTCAGCTTGAAATCACTTCATTTAAAAATTGCCTGTGCTAATGAAAGAACATCTTTTTACTTAGGTGGCACATTTGGAACGAACAGGGCATTACCTAACAGTGAAAGATAACCAGGTGGTGCAGTTGCATCCTTCCACTGTTCTTGATCATAAACCAGAATGGGTGCTCTATAACGAGTTTGTCCTTACAACAAAGAATTACATCCGGACATGTACAGACATCAAGCCAGAATGGTAAGCCAGAAGTCTTAAAACAGTCATGACCTACTGTAAAGTTCTTGGTTTTCTTCTTCCTTTTTAAAATTGAGGTAATTCCTTTAACCTTTCCTGAAGCTAATGTTATTAAAATAGCTTGGGGGACAGCAATGGCACAGACTTGAGATCATGCAGATGACTAAGGGTTTTCTTTGGGAATACTTGTTTGTGTTTGTGGGAGCTGTCTGTAACAGTTGGATGCCCGGGGTCTGTATGTAGTGTGCGGAGAGACGCTTGACTTAAAACCAGTTACTTCAGTAAGCCTGATGGGAAGGAGTTGCTTGGAGATGCTGGGTTTGGGGATAAGTTGTAGCACCCACTTGTGTATCTGTTAAGAGATACTGGTAGATGCCTCTGTTCTCAGGATGTAGGACCTTAATTGGCAGGAGGTGTCTGATTTTTTCTGGAAGGATGTGAACAGCATTCAGTGCTTTCTTAAAATATGAAGGAAAGAGGTGGTAATACTGGTACAGCCTACCTTGTCATAATATTTATTAGTCAGTAGAGTGCATATCAAGGAAACTGGAGGCTGATCCTCTGCAGACAAGCAGAGATCTGAATTGTCTTGCCCCTCTTTAAGGTTGTACTTCAGCTGCCAAGTTGTAAGCTTTGGGGATGTGGGAGGCTCTTCAGTTGTTGAAGTTGTGCTGTTGTGCAGAAAGAGTTTAAAGATTTATAAGCTGGAAAACATTTTGTGTATGTGTGTATATAGTCCACAGTATTTTAATGGAAAATGTGTTTGAATCCTTCCTTAGAAATCTGTTTCTCAACCAGTGCTGTATAACCTAAAGCAGGATCCTCTGGCCTTGGTTGCATTTGTAAGCTGAAAGCAGCTAAGACTGAACTGTACTCTTACACAAACTGATACTTGGCTGGACTCCTGTGGCTTGTGGACTTTGACGTTAAGAAGCAGGTCTGACTGTATGGGCTCCTGTGGCATATGCAGAAGCAGCAGTGTGGGTCTGTAAGGAACCTATGGCTGAAGGGGAGCGTCTCACTAGACACAAGTGTGTGCTTTTCTGCTTTGGACCTGGGTGCTTGCACAGGATGGGACCGAGATGGAAATGTGTGTGCACATGTAACCTTACGTTAGTCTTAGAATCGCAGAATGAGCTGAAAATAATAATCTTTGTTTCACTTGGTTGCAGAATTTCTGCAGGATGCATCTTAAAGTTTGAGTATTAGTAACAAACTTTTCCTTTTTTGACAGGCTGGTGAAAATTGCCCCTCAATATTATGACATGAGCAATTTTCCACAGTGTGAAGCAAAGAGACAGTTGGATCGCATCATTGCCAAACTTCAGTCCAAGGAATACTCACAGTACTGAATTCATGCTTTGAACTGAAGTTTTTCAGAGGACAGCTTTAAGATATGAAAGGATTCGAAGTTCAAGTTGTGCTCTTCACTTTGGTTCAATAATGGCCTTTATTTGAAAGCTTTTTAATTTTTCTTTACAGTAAATATTCCATTCTGATTTCATAAATTAAACATTTATGCCTCCCTTTTGTGTTGACACTGTAGCTCATACTGGAAAAGCTGATCAATGTTTTGCAGTTTATTGAAAGTAGTTCTATATATAACAATGTTATAAGCATTTCTTTAGAAATGGTTGAAAATGCTTCTAAAAATGTGATTATCGACCATGGTATGCATGATCGTTGTAATTGTTGACATTCCTTTTAGAAGTTGTGAAATGTTACAACTTGTGCTTATGTAGACACAATCTTCAGCTTCAGTACAAAGGTACTGACTTCAATAAAGTCTATTTATACTAATTTTGTGCCACAGTATGTCGGTATTTCTGTTGTTTTGATGAAAACATGAGAAGCCATTTAGTCTCCCATTAAACTGCTGTCTTATTGACATGGCAGTAGTTTAATATTTTAATATGAAAAGTGCAGCTGCTTAAGCAGAACAATTATGGTGATGTCAGTATAATGCATACAATGTTGATCCCTTGCAGACTTGTTTAAATTAGGTAGGAAATTGTTTTAAAAATGAAATGCATGCAGAATTTTTTTGGAGAATGCTTTCTTCAAACATACTCCTAGATATTTCTTGGACAGAACTGTAATATGTCCTGTAAAGTGAAGTGTCTGTGGCCAGTTAGAAGTTACCCTGCTGGGTAATGTTCAGATGCAGTTTCAGATCAACACAAATAATGCCATAAGTGACACTGTAGGTCAAATTACATTGCACCACTGTAGTTTTGTAGTGATTTTTAGTGAAATATGACTTGACAGCATTTTCAATTTAGGAAAGCTAATCCCATGTGGAATTTATAATAAGATTTAATCAGAGGGCTGGAGCACCTGTCCTGTGAGAACAGGTTGAGAGGGTTGGGGGTTGTTCAGCCTGGAAAAGAGAAGGCTTCAGGGAGATCTTATAGCGGCTTCCAGTACCTGAAGGGGCTACAGGAAGGCTTGGGAAGGAGTTTTTACAAGGGCAGGTAGTGTTAGAACAAGGGGTGATGGCTTTAAATTGGACGAGGGTAGGTTTAGATTAGACATTGGGAAGAAATTTCTTCACTGTGAGGGTGGTCAGACACTGGAACAGGTTGCCCAAGGAAGTTGTGGATGCCCCCTCCCTGGAAGTGTTCAAGGCCAGGCTGGATGAGGCTTTGAGCAACCTGGTCTAGTGGAAGGTGTCCCTGCGCATGGCAGGGGGGTTGGAACTAGATGATCTTTAAGGTCCCTTGCAACCCAAACCATTCTATGATTTCATGTATTTTGTCAGATTTCAGTTTTCCCTCTCCCTGGAATACACTGAGATTTGGTCCTTCTAGCAAAGAGAAGCTGGAGCAGCTCCTTCTGAAACAGGTTCCCGTAGAATAGGAACTGTGTGCTTTTTGGTATTTGTCATGCTGTAAGGCTGAAGCAAAAATAGGTTATGCTTGGAGAGCTGGCAACTAACCCCAGACTAATCTTAAGTACTGATGTGTGGGGTATCCTATTTAAATCTCAGCAGTTGGCTACAAAATTACTTGGAATCGGGTAATTTGAGGATTCTTGTCCAGTTCCAACTTTTTTTCTAAATTGCCATTTTTATGATGGGCAGTGAAGAAGTTTTGAAAACTTTCTGTTAGCAATTAAAAAAGTGTTGTCAAGGAAAATGTGTCTGAAGATTAAAGTTTGAGTGCATTTGTAGTATACAGTGGGATTTGTGAGTCTGCCCCAAGTTTGATAAGCAAGCAAGGGCGTGGGGGATCTCCCCAGTGTCAGGCACTGTGGGATGGGTCTGGACTTCCCTGCCCTATGAAATAGCTTTCAGTAGGAAGGAAGGAGGTTGACTTCTCATAAAACGTTGAACTGGATTATCAAGTTTTCTGACTGCAGTTAGAAAAGTTTTTATTTAAAACGTAGGGATCCTGAACTTCCTAAGCAATTTGATTTCAAACTAGTATTCCTAAACATACAAATGTTTTACAGATCCCTGCTGTAAGATAAATGAAGTTCAATCTGGGGGGGGGTTATGATGGATTGCTTATCATCCTCTTGGGAATCCCTGCTGTAAGATAACTGAAGTTCAATCTGGGGGGGGGTTATGATGGATTGCTTATCCTCTTGGGGTCAGGGGAGCTACTTTGTGCACTGCTGAGAAGTGACTGCTCCCCAGGTAAGAATTTCTCTAGTGCTTATGTGCAGCCTTCAGCTAAATGGTGTACAACCACCTTCTGTATGACTTGTCCTAGGTATGGCCACAGACAGAGCCAGTTCTCTGTGTGAAATCCCTTGAGGACCCCAGAACCAGCTGGCATGAACTGCAGTAGCATTGGTACTTGCGAATGGGGGAGCAGATGGCTGTGGCTGTGAGTGGAACTTGACACAGGATAGACTTTGGCCTGGTTTTCTGTTTTCCTTTTTTTTAATTGTCATACCCACAAACTCAGCTTGGGCTGTGACAGCCAGCCTGGGATCTTTCACTCCCCTCTATCTTTGCTACCAGGAATGCAAATACTACAGGCCAAATTAGTGTCCCCTGACAGCTGTGCAACCCTGCCATCTTCCAATTAAGTCCCTGACACCTGTGCAGCCCACCTATAAAGGCACTGGGATGCACTGGTGTCACTGGTTTAATTGGAAGGCTGTCGGGTGTCCCAGCTGGACAGGTGCCCTCTCCCCTCCCGGCAGTGCGAACATGAGCTGTGGGAAGCAGCTTGGCTCTTGGGATCCCGCTGGGATCTGGGGGCTGGCACTTTGAGAAGGTACTGAAGCTGGAACGTGGGGGGAATCTAGTGAATTTGATACTGGGTGTGACATTTGTGTATGTCATCATGATTCCTAGAAAACACTTTTTTGAAAAGCTGACAGGTAAAGCACTTGCAATACTTAAGTTTAGGACTGAAGCATTTTCTTGTGTGTGCTAGATGCACAGTCAGTCATTCCTTCACTAAGGATCATGCAGTGAATGGCCCTAGGGCGGGAGCAGGGAAGCTGTGTCCTTCTGTAGGCATCATGCAGTCACTGTCCTGCCGCACAATACTGGTTTTTAACAGCTGAGAGTATTTAAGGGTTTGGGGCAGTAACACAAAGACTCACTTAAATCACTGTGGATTCCTTACAGTTACTGCAGATTTCACTTTTGGTATTTTTTTATTGCTGTTTTTTGATGGGTTTTTTAAGATGTAGTTTTAGAGCCATATAGCAATGGGAAGGGAGCAAGTTATCGAAGCAGTAACTGGCCCTCTCTGAAGGAGTAGTGAATGGGACAGCATGGCTGCTTAGAGAAAGGCATTTTCAAGGTCCTATAGGGAAACTGTATCAAGAACCCTCTTTGTAACTACAGTTATCTCAGGGATACAGCAGATGCACATGGAATAACTTGGTTTTGAGAATTGCCGTATTTTTCCATAAGTGAAGTGTAAAGGTAAAATCTCATTCCCATTTTTCTGGTGGAAGAACAGTCAGAAAAGATTGCCCAGAGAAACAAAAGGGGAGATCAAGGAGGTGATGTAGGAGCAAGGCTGCTTTATCCATGAGCATATGAAGGTCACTGCCTCCCTCTTAGAACAGTTCAAACCACCTGTGGTCCTGCTCGTCATCAGAGCTCTGGATTTGGCTGCTTAGACTGCAGAGTACAGTAAACGGGAAAAAAATTGGAAATAGCAAAATTACAGGAGTTTGCTAATGTCAAATGGAAATTCAGCTCCCATGCGTTTTGTCCTGAGAAATGCCACAGCAGACTAACATATTTCCAAGCTGCTTTTTACCTCTTACAGTCTTCTTAACGGGCAGCAGCACTTGGAGAACACTTAGCTTGCTTTCTTCTGGAAGGGGTCGAGGCTATTCTAGGCAGTATCAGTGAATACCTCTGCCCTGTGGCTTTCTGCTGGGCTGAGGAGCGGGGCAGCCTGCATAAGGTACCATTTAGCAGCAGCTGACCTGACCAGCTCTAGCTGTTTGCTGTTCTGCTGTGCTCCCTGCATTACTTATGTTGCTTCAGAGTGTTCAAACTACTAGCTAGGGTGTAAGCATGTTTATTTTGGAGTTTGGAGGAATTGCTCCCTTAGGATTTCTTGGCTATCTGCTTTGGAACAATCTGAAAGGAAAAGCAATGCTTTGTTTACTTACAGTGATTTTATTTTTTTTTTTTTACCAGAATAATTCTGGTGGCTTTTGAAAATACATGATTTATATAAAATAAACTATTTATAGTGCAGGACTTTTGAAAATACAGAATGGATGAGATGATAGGAAAATAGAACTAAATGAAAGTGTATTTTTTGAAAGGAGGAGAGTCTTCCATCTTAATCGTGCTTCTGTATAATACCTCAAAGCAATAAAGGGCTAATATTGATGCGAGGTAATAACTGTGTTTGTCAGGTACAGAGGTAGTTACTAATGACTGAGTATGTAAAGGTGTGTTTAGATACATATCTATTAACATTATGGAGACATATAGAAATAAGTGACCAATTATACTGTGTTTAGATTTGTGGGGATGTCACAGCATTTAGAATTTTTGTCAGAGAGAAGAATGAATGGTGACCTCACGCTTTGCTTTTGGGAGATCTGTATACGCGGCAGTGCAAAAGGCACGCGCTAGAGCTCCTCTGGGAGTTCCAGGGGTGTGTTCACGCGTTGTACCTGCGTTCATTCACTGGCGTTGAAGTGCTGTTGGCAGAGCCCAGGTTGTGTGGGTACGTTCTGTGTCAGTTTGGCCAGCCTTGCCTGATCGAGCCATACCACCTTCTCCCTTTTTGGATCAGGGCTTGTGAAACAGCGTTAGTTTGTGACGTGTAATGTTCAGTCTGCGCTGCTACACAGTGCGTTTTGGAAACTGCTCGTTATTTGCCATAAGAAATGCAGATTGAAGCAAAGATGCTGAAATTAGCTCTCAGGATTGTAATTAAAAAGATACAAAAGTCAAAAGGCAAATACTTTTTCTTCTGTCTAGTCAATCTAAAATTACTAATTTGTAATCAGATTGCTAGAATTTCCTTATTTTTCTGACAATTTAGCAATAAAAAGCCATACCACACAATGACATTAGGAAGTGGAGAGCTGTATTCTAAAGTACATGAATTTATTCAGTTACTGTAATTTGTGAGGAACAGCCATTTATCTTGCTTTTAGAACAGCCGAAGATTTTCATAAACATCCTTTACTATTAGAAGTATAATCTTGTACTGGCACTCTGTTGACCTTTTAAAATTATTTAACTTCAGGACTATGTATGTGAGATAAGATTAATGTGAAGCAGAGAGGGGAAAATCATCTACTTGGTCAACCTAGTTCATTTTTCTACTAATCCATCCTAGACTGGTAGCTTTCCTTTGCTGTATGCTTCCTTCAACCGTTCTCATACAAAGGTGGGCATTGGTTCCCACTAATACAAACGTCAGTTATTTCTGAGCGTGACGTGAGTAGCTTTAAAACCAGGATGAAACCATTATATGAGAGTGTTGGCTTCCCTTTTCACTTTTCCTTTTTGTAAATTATGAGCTTGGGCTGCCTCTGATTTGCACTGATGCGTTTGAGATATGTGGTTGGAATCAAGGAGATCCCAGCTGCCAGTATCCAGGGATTAAACTCAACGTGGTAACAGCACTAAAATAACATTCCTGTAGCAGCGGTAATAGACTAGTTCTGCTGATTGGAGGTGTTCTGATTTTGCAGTTTCAACTCAAATATGGTAGTTTTCTCAGGAACACTGAATGTATGTTGGACAGATGATAAAATAATTTTCATTTGTGTACATCTTGGCTCTGAGTGATTCTTTTAAGCTTTTTCCAGCTATGAAAGCTATGCAGTCATTCTGTTGTATAGAAAAACAAAACATAGCACAAATTAATGTTGATAATAAATATTTCCTGTGGCTCTAAACATTTTTTATTTTGGGTTGGTCTTGTTCTTTTAGCTGAAATAGGCTCTTGCCTTCCATTTGAATTCAGTGTTTATTTTGTAAGCATATCACATTAATGTTCCTAGGCTCATTGCTTCCAGCAGCATAAACAATAAACACTTAAAGCATCGAGCACTTATCGGGCTCCACAGAGTGAAGGGTTGATGGTGGACCCATTTCCTGACTGCTTTATCTATTTAAGTATTCAGCCATGTAGTGAAACTGCTTCTTATATTAGTAACTGGTTTTATCCTCAAAAATGTCAACCTTTTCAGCTTTATGAAGACACTAGTGTTTACTATCAAAATTCATGTGTGATTTCAAAGACTTACAAACTAAACTTGACCTTTCAAACCTTAGAATGGTTTTTCTGAGGTTGTTTCATTTTGCATGTTGAATAACGAGTCTCTGATAAGCCTTTTATTGTGACAGGGATAGTATTGTTCTTTTAAAAAAATTAATGCACAGTGAACCTGTCCTGAAAGGCTCAGAGCTGGTACAGCAGCAGCAGGTTAAATGCTGTGTGATCCACTAAATGTTTCTATGAGCAGCTAGCTGTCCAGGAGCATAGGGACAGCTTTGTTCCAGTGGGTTATTGAGTTACCGCAATATAATGGAAGCAAACTTAAAATACTGCTACTTTTATGTACTTTAAAAAAAAAATTATTACAAGCAGAAATCAAAGATAAGAATTGGTAAGAATTTAAAATTCCAGTCTTAATGTTCAAAATAACATGTACCCTGATTGTTGAAAACAGTTGTTTAATTTTCAGTAAATTGATGGACAGTGAACAGCTTCTCCCTATAAGCAAACTGATGTTAAAGAATCCATACAAGAATGGAAACAAGAACATTAGCATATTTATTTCATTTTGGATGTCAGATTGGAGCTGTGCTTTACATGTTGTTGCTCGGAAGCTCCTTGTTGGACTTGCTGCTGTGTAAATCCAAACACTCTATTCAAATGTGTTCTCTGCATCCTCGAGCATTGTCAAATATGAGGAGAAATGGTAATGTGATGGTAGAATTGTGATTTTTTTTCTGCAGCCTAGAGAAATCCTGTTTGTTTCTGGAGGAGAATTATGGAAGGAAAAGTGAATAGGAAAATATTCAATTATATGAAATGGTAATGGCCTACTTCATGATCTCCTTCATAATTGTACTTGTTCTTCACACAATAATTGCCTACAATGAATATTATTTTTGCAAGTAAAGCTTAAGAATCCAATCGTTTGTAGTCTACTGGCTTGATATCAGACTAATGTTTAGATCTCTCATTAGGTACAGTGAGGTTTCAGAAATTAATTTGCTTTTTTTAGCGGTCTCTTGATCAAACTGATTATGAAAACAACTTTATCAATGCTGGGCTGTCTAGACTCAGAACAGAACTTCCTAAATTAGCAACAGTCAGCAGCAAATCTTTGTTCTTAGTACCTCCAGAACTTCGACATCAAAAAAGTAAAAAATCTGCGGAGACATTCTAATTGCCTTTCATTGCATTCTCTTTAACCTGCTTTAAGAAAAACAATTATTCTTTCCCTTGATTTCAGGCAATATCTAACAGAAAGGACATGTGCTTACAAGCTGAAATACAATGTCTGGTACAATGCCTGCCTAGCTCAGAGTAGGTTTTCTCCTAGTGAGGTTTGTTTTTATTAACTGGATCAAATAGGATGATGTCACTGAAGAAATCCAAAGTTAATGATCTGTCAAATCCCTTTGAAATACCTATCAATTATTTCTGAGGGTTTGCTGCCTCTTTGTGGTATTTCTTGTGCAAAAATGGAATTCTGTATCGATCAAAGCTTTTCTTGGGATTGTGCAAAAGATGGTTAAATGCAATTTCCGTGAGTTCTACCGTGTGTGACTGGGAGTCTTTCTGCCTTCCTCCGCCACATTCCTCCCCACGCAATACAGTGCACAGTGCCAAAGGAGTAGCCAAATATTTTTTGAATGTCTGTAATATATTTTGTGATGATGAGGTGCTACTGCTTTATCAATAGGCTTTGAATAATGTGCTGAACTAAGCCTCTTATCTTTTTTATTATCTGAGCGATGACAAGAGATCTCGTCATACCTTTCATTACATTCATTCTTAGATGACATCTCTACCATGGCTGATAAAATCGTGGCAAGTCTACTCCGTGCATACCACTCAGTATTTTGCTAATGATCTGGATGTACCCAGAAGCAGGCAGAATAGTTGGGGGGGTTTTATCTGATGTAAAAGATATTTACAGTAGAGGCCATGACAGGCCAACCATCTTGATTCCTGCTAATCTGTGTTATTCTAGGATTCCACCCTCCTCCCCCCCTTTGATTAGTTACTTCATAACTTCATCACTATAATCACATAAATCACAGAAGCATAATCACAGAAATGTTATTTTTGGGAAAGTATAATCTGATAGGGCTGTAGTAATTTATTTACATTGTTAATTGGTGGTGAGACTATAAAAGTTATGAACTACCTCATAAGTTCATGCCTGCCTACATTCGAATGGCATGTATTCATTGGTTGTTATTTACAATTTTGGAGGTATTGAACTGATGGAGATTACTCATGTTGAAAAGCTCCTGGAAGGCCTGAACTAGGAATTAAATTATCATAGTGGTTTCATTTTGTTAACAGTCTCATTGAAAATATCTTGCTTGCAGGACAATCAAACTCATCAGTGTTCTGCTCTTCCACTTCAGTAGACAAAGTTTTAATCAGTGGCATACTTGATCTTGCAGAATTCAAGGAAAATAATTTCCTGCATTTTTGAGATGAGCAAAAATTCATGTAATCTAGCTTTTAAACTCCTGGCACGTTTTTTTTTTTCTTTCTTTTTGAATAATCAGCTTTACTTCATTCTGTTGCCTATTTCACGTAACTTCAATTATCAAGATGACCCAGTGCTTAGATGGGATTAGCTCATGGATGAAAAGCAAGCAACTGAATCTGAACTCAGGCAAGGCAAATAATAGACTGATGGGAAGATCAAAACATTTTGAAAAATATACCATTTTCTCTGAAGTTGTATATTTGCAATTGGTCTTTGCATTTAGATGGCTTTAGAGAACCTTGTTATTCATTTCTGATGGTCTTACATGGCAGCATTTATAGAAAAACACTTTTCTACTGTCCTTTTTTTCCTGGAGCATCCTATCTTAGTCGTCAGTCATCTAGCTTCAATTATCTTTTTATCTTTTGGATGAAGCACAGCACTGTATGCAATCTTCACCATTTAGCAAACTTAAAAAATTAGTTTTATTCCAGGTCTTGGGTTTTTTTCTTCAAGATTCTTAACAGCCTGGACTCAGCTCTGGGTTGAAGACCATGAGTGCCAAAGCCAGTGCCAGTTATTTCCTTGGTGTAACTGAACTTTCTGAATAAAGTTACTGAACAAACTTTTCTGTTGTCTATAACAAATTTCAACAGTAACTAATAATTATCTAGACTCTCACTGCCTTCTGCTTGAATTGCAAGGGCCATTTCTTTGAGCCTCTCACCATAGGCAGCAAAGACTCCAACACAATACCACTGCCTTTTTGATGAGAGGAAGAACAAGCAGATTAGTCACCTAGTTTAGTGTGCTGTTTGAAAATACTCAGATATTACAGTGATCTATACAATCGTAAAAAGTCTGTTGGACATAACAGCACTTTAGAAGAGCTGGCTCTGATAAATTCCTATACCACCACCATTCAGTGGATGGAGAAGTATCAATCTTCTGTATTCTGATCAATGACATCCAGTTTTCTGAATGCAGTTTTCTTTCAGCAGAACCTTGTATTTTTTGAATGGTGGCATATAATTGAAGTTTGGGAGCGTTATTGCAGGATACTTTAGAAAAGCTGTGTTTTGATTAACCTTGATCTGTTATGCTAATCTTGGAAAATCTGCACATATAGCTCCAGATGGCTTTTTTTCACCTTCACGTGGCTAGACAGCCCAGTTCCAAGCTACCTGAGAGACCTGGAGTTCCCAGAACAATGTGTGGATTTTAGCTAGAACACAGGGAGAAGCCAATGAACAAAAGCAGAACACTGAAATGATGTTTTAAAGGCGACTGTTGTTGCTGTGTTCTCATCCACTGGTGCTTGCATTCTCAGTTATGCCTAATCTTACATTTTCATATTATAGACATGAGTTATCCTGAAAGTTACACTGAAACCTAAACGCTCTGGAATCCCCACTTATTTCTGCTTTAAGTAGGTTTTTGCTCCTCTGGGGCTAATTGCTTTTATAAACATTGTCTAACAATGTTGCTTGACTTTTCCAAGGGTCTGGTACTTAAACAGTTGATCTCCTCAAATATTAAAAGGATGTAATACTTCGCTCCAGAAGTGTTCATAAAGCACAATGAAATCATTTGATGGAAGGTGCTAAGGCGGCTTTAAAGTATTAGCCTAATAGAAAACCTATCAGTGGACTTTTAAAGCCTTTCCTCTTCCATTTTTATGGACTGTCTTAATTGACTTTAAAAGGCTTTTATGCACTTATGAACGGGCTAAGTAGAAATATTCTTCTTTTTTTCTTTTTTTTTCTTTTTTTTTTTTTCCACCTGCAAGTAAGATACAGGGACAGCTTCTACCTTTATTTTAGAATATCTGATATTACAGGCTTTTGCCCTGTGAGAAGGGATTTTCAACTAATGAAGACTAGTAAAGTCAGGAATAAAAAAAGTTACATGTCTGCTGAGGCTGAAAACTTGGAAAAAAAAAAAAAGTGACAATGGTGAATAATGGTGAATGAAAGAATAGTACCCATAAAACATTTTTAGGTATTTCTGATCGCAAGCTTTAAAAATAGTGGAGACCACAGCACTCAGTTTAAATGCTATACTGATTATTGGAGGGCCACTAAACTGCCTAAACAAAATGTACAGCCATGGAGTATCATTTTGTGTTGTAGAATCTTAATTTAGAGGCTACAGTGGAGTTAAGTCCTGATCCCTTTGGGACTGTTCTGATACAAATCTGTCTACTTACATGGAACAGTTGAAGATGAATGTCTTTTCTATCTCAAATTCTCCATATGTTTCTCAAACCAAAGACACCTAGAAGCCTTGCTTTTCAGGGAATTTCTCAAGATCTCACTTTGTGTAAAGGAAAGAAGAATGCCTTCATGATACTCTGACTTTAGCCTTTATTCTGACTATAGAATCATAGAATGGTTTGGGCTGGAAGGGACCTTCTAGTTCCAACCCCCCTGCCATCAGCAGGGACACCTTCTACTAGACCAGGTTGCTCAAAGCCTCATCCAACCTGGCCTTAAACACTTCCAGGGAGGGGGCATCCACAACTTCTCTGGGCAACCTGTGCCAGTATCTGACCACCCTCTTCTTGAGAGGTCTCTCCCAAAACTTGCCACTTCATGATACCAAATCTGTTATTGGCTCAAACAGCCCTCCCTGGCCTTCATCTTGTCTCTGTGCACCAGTCGCAGGGGAATGAGGATGTGCTGTCTCTGAGGAGGCAGGACCAGCTTCGATTTGAACGCTTCACCCTCATTCACCTCATTCCCGCACCAGACAGGCCTTGAAGGTAAAAAAAACCTCAAACACACGCATAAAAAAGCTTATAGTTTATTTAATAGACTTTGAAAGTCTTCAAACTGAAAACACGGAAGCAAAGAACAAACCAAATTAAATTCTAGACTGTATTTAACAAGATGCCTTTCTAGCTGCTTTGCTGTCCTTTACCTAGTACCCTGGCACCTCCTAACTGCACAGTATTATGCTGTGAAGAAATTCCTGTAATTTTCTCTGTTCTACTTGCATCAGGCCACTGTCTCTCAGCACAAACGGAGTACTAACGATTGTCCTGAGGTTACTTTTGTTACTCAAAACATTTCCTGGATTTTACTGTTTCCTCTACTCCTCATCAATCCATTTGTTCCAAGTTCCTTACAAGAGGTTATTTTATTTTAACTCCACTTTACTCCTTCCTGCCCACAGGACTGAATACACCTTAGCTTCTATTCTGTGGAGCTGTTAGCACACTGGGATATTAGACAGTGGTTGTTTGTGGATTTTACTATGTTTGGTTACACACTTCTAGTAACAGAAGTAACAGACAGGTTTTTGCTTCATCACTAACATCGCAGTAACGATGTTAGCGTGCTAAATAATGTGATAGATGAACAGATTATTGGCCATTTTGGTAATGGCTGGTTGACTGAAAACATCTACAAAATGGTTTGGATGAGCAATGCATAATGCTATGAATAAGTTTTCAGATCTTGTTTTGCTGCCAGCAGAAGTGTGCTCTGCAGAGGCCTTGAGTAAGTTTCCGAGTAGTTGCAGCTATAAGAAAAGACTACAGCTGGATCTCCATCAGTAACTGATCACTGTGCAATTAAGCTTAATCTCCTACCAGTGATGCTCCCACAGGGGCAGCTCTCTGAACTTTGAATGATGAGATTTTGAGCTGGAGCAAATGGTTAACAGCAGGATGAGGAACAAAGGAAAAAGGTAGGAAAAAACCCAAACATTTAAGAGAACTCATGGTCTGTTTTGAGACTTTTAGAGAACATTGCATTGGAGGGGCAGATGTCGCTAGAGGAGAGGAAGTAGGGTAAATGTCACCTACTGAAGTGTATAAATACATCAGGTATTTGGGGGGGGGGGAGGGAGAAAGAAGAGAAAGAGAAAGGAGAGTCCAAACTGTATGCTTTTCAGTTCAAATATATGAACTTTGGTTCAAACCACAGAATTTTAGTGGAAAATTCACCTGAACAGCATAAATAGCTCAGACGTCAGGCTCTGCTGGAGCACAGGTTCAGGGTGGAATGCTCTAAGACTTAAGATGAAGATTAAAACATGCAATGTCAAGTTGCTTAAAACTTTAGAAGACAGATGCTTTAAACACTGACCCCTCAGAGGGAACGGGAGAAAACAATTCAGTAAGGATAGTGAACTAGAAAGGAATTTTATGCCTTAATTGTTGCTGTCTGAAAAATTTAAAATTCTTAAATCACATGAAGTTTTGTGGGCCACTGATGAGCAGCCTTGACAGGCTGAAGTCTCTGAAGGAAAATACTGAAGCAGTTTGAGAAACAAATTATTGCGGACATAGTAAACGCCTTCTTTCTGATGTAGTATCCATATTCTGTTGCTGGGAACCTTCCTGCTGTATTTTTACCTGGTTTAGGGGAGGATGAAAGGCTCTTTGACCTCATATGGAACAGAGCTGCCTGTCACCAAGGTGTCTCAGGATGATGAATTCAGGTATTCTTGGCTAGCCTTCCTTCAGCCACAGTCAAGTCACATTAAACAGCTGAGTTTCTACTACACTCAGGTACACATGGCATGCCACGTTCATGCCACGTCTGGAGACTGAAGAAACAAATGGAATGGTCAAAGGATTCCATGGGTATTACTAAATGGTGGTTTCTTCCCTAAAATACCAGGTGAGGGGGAGAGAGGAGCTTCAGTGGGCTTTTGATCAAAGTTGTGACAGAATCTGATCTCTAGTCTTTTCTGTTAATGGCTACGGGCTATTACGAGTGTGCTCAACAAACCTCTGGCCTTCCCACTTATGATTTGGAAGTAAAATAATATTTTTAAATGAAAAAAACAGATTCTTATATTAAATAGAACAATTATTCTGAAAAAAAAAATACTGCCTACCATTTGCTATTATTATACTGCTACCATTTGCTTTCCATTTATAATTATCTCGGGTTTGTGGTACCACTGTGAGCTGATGGGGAAAATGTTCCCCTGGTCAGAGGACCGCGGCTGAGGCGCCGGGCGGGCAGTCAGGACCAGCACTACTCCAGGAACACGGGACACCTAATCCAGTGTCTCCCCGCTCATTGAAATCATGATACTCAGTGTGAGTTCCCTGTGTCCGATGAACAGCGAGATGAGG
>NW_010290662.1:24936-31108 GCF_000700745.2 Antrostomus carolinensis | reverse complement strand
ACCATCCTTGCAAACAATCTTTGAGACAAGTATATCACCCCGTGGCTCAGAGATATCTGGTGGTCTTGTGCAAACAATCTTTGAGACAAGTCCATAGTGCAGTTCCTCACAGTGTGGTAGAAGCCATATGAAAATTGCATAAAGTTGTTCTGTTGCACTAACTTCTTTTGAGGCATTTTCTGTTTTCCTTTGAACTATTTTTTCAGTTTATCTGCAAACTGTTGAAATGTCTTCTATGCTTTCAATTCCTGCTCTTATTCTTAGTTTTTCATTAGAAAGAAAAGTATGGAATTTGTAACCTGCAGAACTTGAACATGAGCCAGTGATGTGCCCTTGCCACAAAGAAGGCTGATGGTATCTTGGGCTGTGCTGGGCAAAGCATGGCCAGCAGGTTGAGAGGGGTGACCCTTCCACTCTGCTCAGTGCTGGTGAGGCCACAGAGCTGTGCCCAGGTCTGGGCTCCCCAGTACAGGAGGAATGTGGACATACTGGAGAGAGTCCACAAAGGGCAACCAAGATGATGAAGGGACTGGAGGATCTCTCCTGTGAGGACAGTCTCTGAGACCTGGGACTGTTCAGCCTGGACCAGAGAAGGCTCAGGGGGGATCTCATCCATGTGTATAAACACCGGAAGGGAGGCTGCAAGGAGGATGGAGCCAGGCTCTTCTCAGTGGTGTCCAGTGACAGGACCAGAGGCGAAGGGCACAAACTGAAACATGGGAGGTTCCCAGGTTCCCTCTGAACATCTGTTGGTTTTTTGTTTGGTTGGTTTTTTATAATGTGAGGGTGACTGAGCACTGGCACAGGTTGCCCAGGGAGCTTGTAGAGTCTCCATCCTTGAAGATACTCAAAAGCCGTCTGGAAATGGTCTTAGGCAACTGCTGTAGGTGGCTCTGCTTGAGCAGGGGGTTTGGACCAGATGACCCACAGGGGTCCCTTCCAACTTCAACTCTTCTGTGAAATTTGATACACTCTGGATATATAAAAAAATAAATGGTATTAATGCTGTACTTCTTAAAAAATTTAGCATTTTTCTGAGAATGTGCTTTTTCCAGTAATCTGATGTACTTAATATGAAATTAATGTAGATGTATTTTTAATATTTTTGTTATTGAAATTAAAATAGCATTTTTGTATGTGTTCATAGAAACTACCAATTCATAGTTACAGAATTGTTTTTGGGCTTTAAATGTGGTGCTTCTGTATTTGGCTTTTAGGCAACTTATCTTGTAGTTTACACTAGTGGGAACTAGCACTTTTTTGTTTAATACTATTACTCTTTCTTTGTAAATTTTGATTAATATTCTAGACACTATGAAGGTAGCTAAAATAATCAGAAATACTTTCTGGAAGATACTGGTTGCTGGATCCAAATTTCATGGTTTTAATCAACGTTCTTGCTTATCCAAATTCTTGTTTCTGTACATGCTTAACTGGACATGACCTTTTAAAACTGAATTTATAACAAACAAACAAACCAGCGACTTAAAATTTTATAGGGAAAGGATTCTTTCCAGATTGTAAGGAAAGCAGAAAGTTTTCAAAAGTCAGAATTTGAGTGGAGAAGCTTTCTGACAAGGTGCAAGAGTACAAAAATCTCAGTTATAGAAGTAGTAATGTGTCTTATTTTGTTTCTTCTAGATTAATACAATAAAAGATAGTGTTGCTCACCTGTTGTATTTTAAAATAGGTTAATACATTTTATTAGTGTATTTAAGGAAAAAAAGTGTGATACTGTTAAAACTTTAATATAATAGAAAGTATTTTATAGTCAGCACTTTCTCATATAGTAAACATTTAAAACCCAGATTTTTTAAGACTGTGAACATCACTGATGAGAAGGAATCAATTTTTGAGGGTAGGGTGGGCAAGGCAGTTAAGATTATCTTTAACTGTTTGTTTAAAAGGATTTGACTGGACTGCTTAAAGTAGTCATGTGCTGTTTGGTAAATAATTTTTGGTTTTGTTGAAGAGTAATCTGCTCTCTTTTTGAAGATGGTTCTGCAAGTACTAGGTTGTCATGGAAAGTATTGCCTAAATGTGTCTGAGATTTGTGTGTTTTTCTTTGAAGCTTCACAATGAGGATGACCCCCCAGAGTCTTCAGAAGCTGAGCAGCCTTCCACGTCTACAGAGACTACACAAACTCCCCAGACGGCAGCCTTATCTGACGCAGATACTTCCCCTCCACCTTACTGTAGCATAGCTGTAGAAACAGCTGCAACCTCAGGTACTTTCCTTACACAACAGCTTGTCAGGGAGGAGTGTGTGTGAATCGGTGGTACCATGCTGTGGGTTTTTTGTTTTGTTTTTTCTATGCACACAATTGCAGTGAAAAGCTGTGCTTTCATGCACAGTCCTTTGTCTGGCTTGTTCGGAAGAACTGCGCTTCTAAATGATGCTGATTGTTCCAAATTACTAGTCTAAATGGATGTTCATTAATTAGTGTAATGGGTTTTATTTAAGCCTGCACGTAGCTCAGTTCCACGTTTAATCTAAGTCTCCGAGTAGGGCTCCATTGTTAGACCTCATTAGCAACTTTCTTTGCCTCTTTATATAAAAAAAAAAAGCACTGATTTGTCAAAACTCACACTTCTTAAGTGTGTGCTATTTTTTGTTGAGAATACTGCTGTGAAAAGATTCATGCTTTAAAGGCTCTTGATGAAACTTCTCATTGAAAATGAGTAACAGGGGTCTCTTTCTCCAATTATTCACTACTCCTTTTCTCATGAGGTTGTAAATCTTCCTTGGGGTATGGGAGATGACTTAACAGCAGGCACCATCGAAGCCCCTGTTTAAGCAAAGTTGCTTGGATTTGCGTCTCCCATGTGCCAGAAAATACTTCAGAAGTAATCTCCAACCTGATTTTTTTCATATTGATTAAAGGAGCAATTTTTTGTCTCTGTTCTTGAGACAATATTTGCAAGTATAATACATAGCTATGCAGAATTATCCCTATATATAACATCTTTGTGGTGGTGTGCTGACAAATCTATTTACCCCGTGGCTTGTGCTGACATCTTTACCACATAAGCCATTTTTTTACAAACCACTGCTGGCTGTAGGAGGAAGCTCACGGTATGTTTTAAATAATGTTTATTCACTTTGTTAATAGTTCTATTCCATATGATGATGCTTTACTTTATTTTTCAGTATATAAGAATGAAGTCTGTGGTCCATTTTGATAGAAGGAACATTTTTAAAAGAATGTGGTGAATCTTGGAAACCTTGTAATCTTGGAAACCTTGTAATCTTGGAAAAACTGATTTTCATAGAACAACTGGAGTTAACAACAAGGCTATGCTAATAAAAATACAGCATGATTATTACTGGACTTAAGTAACTAATTAACGTTGATAATGAAAATATTATTTTTTATTAGGAAGTTCCATGCATGTCTTTTGTATGATTCAATAAAAAGCCTTTCATTGGAATGCCTTGAGATGTAACTCAGCAAACACAATTTTTTGTTCATAGATTTGTTGACTCCTTGTAGCATCTAGGTTAAGGTTTCTGCTTTAAGTAGCAACTAAAAGCACCATCAAGCTGTTCACTATTTTATTTTATAAAAATAAAGTTTTTTTAAAAGCTTACAAGAACTTGAAATACAAATATCAATTTCTGCCTCTGTTGAAAAAAATATACTTTAAAGCTCAATAATTACATGCATGTAAAATTTAATATTCTTGACATCTTTCTGGTTTAAAAATGCAAAACCTCTTTATTTTGAACAGAAACACACAATGAATTTTATCCTGTACCACCTCCATACAGTGTAGCTACCTCCCTTCCTACTTACGATGAAGCAGAGAAGGCCAAAGCTGCAGCAATGGCAGCTGCTGCAGCGGAAGTTACCCAACGAGTAAGTGATACAGTTCGGCATTATTTAAATTTTGTGAAATACGTTAGGCTGATCTAATTACTTATAACAACTGGGCCCATATTATGGCCTATTTATTCAAATAATGGTGGGAAGGTGATTTAAATATTTTGAATGCTTAGATTTTGTATAGATAGTGTAAGTTAGTTGTAAGGAACTATGGAAAGTGTATCATATTCACTCTTTTCTGAGGCATAGCTGCTGTCTAAATAGCTTTAAAAGCCTTTGTTTTTCCTGTTTTAATAGTTTGTCTAGTATTTTGTTATCTTCTAAGTAGGGATCCACTACTAATGCTACTTTTTAGACTTATTGCTGATATTTAGTGTTTCAGATGGTTAAAAAACCCCAATCTTCCCCCCCGCCCCAAAAAACAAACAACCAACCAAAACCCCAAAAAAACCCACAAACAAGTAGACCTTTAGAGAGGAAGGAGATTTCCAACAGTCTGGAAGGGGCAAAACCTGAAATAATGTAGATCTTTTTTAAAAGGAAAAATCTCTGTTGTTTGCTTCATGAAAACTGAAGTTCAAAGAAATGTTCCAAGTACTTGAAACAAACAAAAAAAACCCCACACCATGACTTCAAGTAAACAGTAAGTTAAGTAATAGGTATTTATTCAGTGCTTGTAGTTTTGTAAGAATTAATGTTATGAAGAATACAGTCTTTAAAATAGAAAATTTATATCTGCAATTAGTGTTAAATGTCAGTTTTGTAAGCAATTTTCTCCCCCCCCTTTTTTTTTTCCTCCTAAGTTTTGAAATGTCAGAATTCTGCTGTTTGGTAGTTTTGGCCATTATATACTTTACCCATATTAGGCTTCCTGTGCTTTCACTAGTAATCTTGACCTTGAGATCAAATGTGATTGCATTTTGAGATACATAAAATCTTACTGACTGCAGTGTGCTTGTGACTGGAAAAAAAATTCCGCTCACCTAGTGGGAGGCTGTTCTTTCCTTGTCTGCTGTGCAGTATCACAGTGCACAACTCTAAGGTATGCACAGCTACAGTTAAAGTGGATTTGTGTAACATCACCACTGAAGGTGTTAAATCTGTTTTGCTAAATGCAGCAGGGAACCAGGAACATTTGCATGGTTCTTTGCCAAGTTTCTGCTATGAAGTGATGATCTCCACTTGTAACCTTGTAACTGCTTTAACAGAGCATGAGTTCTATGTAGTCTGTCCCTACTGCTTGACATGAGTAAAACTTTTCCTGGAATATTGGTCTGAATAAAACCCTCAATCTGAAATTATAAACTTTTAAATGTACTTGGAACATTAACAACCCAAACCTTAACTTTTAGGGTAACCTTACCAGTACTATGACACTTGAGGCAGGACATTTGCAACTGTCTTGCAAGATTCTTCTAACTTTGTGTGTCTAGAAGCCTATGAGGTGAAAATTTCAGGTGTATAATCTTCCTTGGAGTGAATTTCCTAGGGAAAACCTAAGGCTAGGGTTCAGCCAATTAACCAATTCCAAGGATAAAGCTAAGAAAAATAATAGTTAAAAAAAATCAGTGTTTTTTCCTTGTTGTCTGAAGCTTGTTTTTATTTTGGAGAACTCTTTCTTACATGTTTAGGCCACTGTGTCAGAAATGTCTTTTGCCCTTCCTTAGACAATCTGCCTGATTTTGGCCAAATTACAAGTTTTTGAAAAATGAGTTTCCACAGTTGATACATACAGCTTGCAATTTAGTAAATGTGTAGAGTTTTTCTTGCCTGAACAAGTTTAGACTGCTTGTAGCCTGAAGGGTTGGATGGGACAGTAGGTGTGCTGTTGCCAGAGAACCTTCTCAAATGTTCTGTATCAGAGTAGGATTACGGGACTAAAAGTAGATACACTTTATGACTGCTCTGACTGCTTCTAGTGAAAACACTGGAACTGAGAAATAGGAATTTCTGGTGCACCCTGAAATAGCTTTATTATTCAGTTAGAAGGGAAGGGGAAAGCCACTTGATTCAACTGCAAGGAAATCATTGATAGGTGGAGGGAAGAAGGATAACAAGTCTCAGCCTCTGAAGCTTATGTGTTGTAAGAAGAGAAGCCTGGTTTTGGTTGGGCCAGGAGGTAAATGGCTCAAAGTGAATGTAGGCAGAGAATAGAGAGAATCAGTCTGAGTCAAAATGAGGAGAGGCAAGGGTGAATGCAGAGCAGTGGTATGGAGTGAGTACAGAGATTTAAATGAGAAACAGGAAAGAGCAGGATAAACTAGGACTGGTGGAGAAAGGAGCCCAGGTGGTGACAAAATGTGGTTCTGGGAAAGGAGCTGAAGCTGGTGTGTGAGAAAGGAGGA
>NW_010290662.1:12300-24923 GCF_000700745.2 Antrostomus carolinensis | reverse complement strand
GAGAAGGAATCTGGAGTTAAGAGGTAGGAGAGTATGATATGGCGACAAAGTGATAGATAAACTTTTACATAGTTTGCATTTCCAAAGCATACAAGTAGAACTTGACCTTCAAGAGCTGGGTGCTGACACCACAAGAATTTGACTTACTTATGAAAAATCAGTAGGAACACACCATCATTTCCCCCAAAGCAGAGGCTGGCTAAAAAGTTGTAGACTTACAACAGTACTAAGTTAGTATCAGAAGTCTACTCAGTGTACTTAGCCACAGTCCTGCTGACTGCTAATAATCACAAATTTGATAGAATTTCTGCTCAATTTCCTTTTTTTGATTTTTTTTTTTTAATTTTTTTTTTAAAGCACATGCATGCACATACACAAGCTATGTTAAAGAAACAGTACTGCAGTTGCAAAGTTAAGATTTGGGGAAAAAGTAGGCAGTGCTGAAGTTGAGTTTCAATTTTGTAGATTATATTAAAATTATGTGCCAGCACAGTTTTAATTACTGCTATTTTAATTACCTTACCATGTGATACTGCCACGAAATTCCTGCCTTATTTAATACCTCTGATGGACTTATACCAGAGTGGACTAAGACTGTGTAACAAGACTGTCTTAATCTGGCAGATGACTGGAATATGAAAAAAAGGTCATATTATGGTGAGAGTGGTGGTTTGTCATCTTCAGGAAAGGATTTTGATCCTTAACTTGGAATACCCATGGAAGAACAGATAAGTGACTTAAACTTTGCACTGCTCTATATGGTTAATTATTTTCTCACTTTCACTGTCTTGGAGATCACAAGCAGTAACAGCAGCCAACAGTATCTAACTTGTATATTACATGCTTTGCAAAACTTACACAAACAATATAACAGTTTTTTCAGGTTTTCTTCTCAGCCTTATGAAATTAGTGCTCTTATGAATGTGAACTCTGCTATAGTCTCTCTCTGTTTTTTTCCCTGTAAAATGAGGATATATTGCCTCTTTGATACAATAACGTGAACACTTGGGAAAAGTTAAATGTCCTTGTGTTAACTTCAGTGACACAAGAAGCTGATAATTGTTTAATAGTATAGTCCAAAGTGTGCAGTGGAGGAGGCCACAAACCTACTCATTGGGCAGAAGAGAGGAAAATGGTATAAAAAGGCTGCACATTCACTAAACAACTTGCATCCCTTTTTTTTTCCTGAATGAGGCAACAATCTTACAAAGGACATTAGTGTATTTAAAGACTTCATCATAGACCCTGCGTCCACAGATCACCCAATGTATCAAATAAATTGTAGCAGCCCTACTTCATCAGTCGTGATAGCATTAGTTACTCTGGCTTTTGATGTTTTCCTTTTCAAATTCTCAAGGTCAGTTTTGAAAGGTTAATTTAAATGGGCAAAAATATTGCTAGCAGTTAAATGACTTGTTTGTATGTTGCAATGAATGGCTTTTACTTAATGCTTTTCAGTTGCACTTGTCTTACGTTTTTCTGTTTTTACATGCTTAGCACACCCAGTTTAGGGAGTCTAGGAGTCTGTTTGATGAAATATTCCTCAGTCGTCCAGAGGTATGGTATAGTTCTCTCTAGTTTAGACTTTAACTATGAATTTTCCTGCAGGCAAACAAATGCTTCTGGGGTTTACTGTGCCTTTTTTCCCCCTACCATTAACTTCTCTGTGTTGTTTTGTATGCTAAAGGTATCATTTATGGGTTTTATTAAGTAATTTGACCTTTTCCTCAGAAATTTTTCCTCTGTAAATCCACTGCATTGAGAAGAATATATCAGTTTAGTTATCTAAGGAGTTCCTGAAAACTCAGGTTCTTTACTTGATTAAAGGTAGTTGTCTCACTGTATGGCATGCTGGGTTTCAGTTTGAAAGAAGTATTAAAGCACTGGGGAGGGGGGAAACAGTCCTGTTTTTGCAAAATACTACAGATAGCATTGCAGTTTCAGAGACGTTAATAAGTTCGACTTGAATAGATGCTGTGTATCATTTGATGTCACTTTGCTTAGAGAAATTACTGTGTGACGTGCCATTTATGTTGATAATATATTTTGCTGCTTAGTTGTTTCTTTGGTCATAGGAACAGTAAGTTTCTGTTTTTACAGATCTCAGCATATTTAGCAAACAAGAAATCTTATCCATGATCCTTAACTTGGCTAAATTTGTCAAAAATCAATATGAGATACTGAAACAGTATTATTTATATTATGGATTTGTGTGTGTTATGTGAGATTCTTCTTATTAAAAGAAAAAATAAGTATATAAATAAAATATATAATTATTCTCATTAATAAAAATGTCAATATCTAACAGAAGTATTGCTATGAACTTTTGTTTAGTTATAAGCATTGGCAAAGAGGACAGTCATTCTGCATTGTCTCTTTTCATTCCTCAGTGAATGGTGGCAAACAATCATATTTTGAGGAAGACTGGGGCAGTTGACACCAACTAGATGAAACGAGAGCACTGTGAAAGACAGTCAATGTTAGTGACACTTGAGCCATGGCCAGTTAGTGTCTTACATCTGCAGGACTGATCATAAAACCACATAAAACTAAATGATGTAGATACAGGGTGAAAGTGATTTAAATGCAGGAAACTCTTTCATTTCTTAAACATTCTGATAATTTTCATATTCCAACTTTTGTAGACAGTGAATAGAGCTTGGTTTAATATAATCCCCTTTTGACATGGAGTGTGATAAATTAGAACTTGTTCACACTTATTGCAACAGTGCCTACTTGCAAATGTCTGCTCTCGTGTCCCTGGGTTATATATTGACCTGTGTTTCTTACACGTGTAAACCTTAAAGAAGCCTCTGCATATAAAGAAACCTGTTAAGCTTGTTATTTTAGTTGAGCAAAATTTTATTTTTCTGAAGCAACATTTTGCATGGAGCATCATTTACTAGTTGATTTGGAAATGCCAGTATGAAGTATAGTAGCTAGCAGACAGTTAAAAAAAAAGTCCAAAAACTATTTTATATGGGGTTTTATAGACCTTGTGAAATTAAAATTGGAACTATTTTTTTGTTTTCCTGTCTTGAAAAAGGAACTTTTGTGGCATTATTTTCAGTGATAAGCACATGCAAATGTAGTGCTTTGTTAAATGTATTTTCAACCCTTCCTTCTCTTCCCCCCCATCAATCTGGTAGCTGCAGCAAAGTTGAGCTAAATAAACTAATGCTTTCATAGTCACTTAAGATGACCATTTAGGGACATCTGAAATTATGTGGAGTTGAATTATAGCCCCTTAAGGTTGTTGTTCAGCTAGCTTTTTGTGCTTTCCGTAGTATTGTCTGTGTGAATAGCATAGTTTCTGAAGTAATTTATCTGATACAGAGTCCTGGTTAATTAATCTGAAATGAAATAGCACAGCTGGAATTTCATGGCTGTGTTAGGAAGGGTAACGCTGGCTGCCTTGGGTTGGTACAGTTTGTTCTAGCACATTTTTAACCATAATCGCTATACCCTGGTAAATGATTTTGCTGGGTTGACAAAGGTGAACATGTCAGTCACATAACGGAGCTTCAGATCACTGTGATTGTTTAATGACCTCTTGGTTACAAGATTACTACACAAAGTAACATTTGGTACAGCAACTGAATGGTATGTTGAAATCAGAAATACATTATTTCAGTAGTGTTTGCTGTGAGTGAAACAGCCAAGTAAATCTCACTTGAACTAATCTTCCTTGATTTCATATTTTTAATAGGTCATTTCTTATCTGAATTCTAATATATTATGATTAACTGAAGAAAAAACAGGAAAAGAATGTTACTAATGCTTATGTCTAGACTGTGTTACTGCTGCTGCTGACAGCATTATTTAGTTTGTATCATCCTACATTGTTTTGATGTTATTCATTTAAGTATAAAAATGATGTGTTTAAGTGGTTTTCATTGGGCTCTCTTTAGTAAGTGCTGTCATCATTAAAACTTTTACCTTTCCCAGTCTACAGCTGCAGCAACGTTTTACTTGTGCACAGAACTGCATACATACGATTTGCCAAGGTCTGTTGAAAATCAAGAACTGAGAAACAAAACAAACTTACACTTTCTGTGTTTTAAGAGCTGGTATTTTGACACGAAGGGAGAAATCTTGGGATTGCTGTGACTGACATCTCTGCTTTTGTTTGACTTAAAGTACTGTGCTTTTTCAGATTAGAAGGCTTTTAAACACTTTTAATATGCTCGCGCCCTCTAGTGTCCCAGAGATTTTCTTTGCTTTGCCTGTGTTTTGTAGGGGCTTCTAGGGTAGTCAAATTGGTTAGTGCAGTGCTGTTGCATCAACGATTTATGTTAAGATACTAACCTTATTCTGAAACTTTATTCTGTGTTTTGGGAAGCATTAAAAGACCTTTATGGCAGGTAAAAAATAGAACATACTATATAATGACTTTTCCAGAAAATATTTAATAGCTTGGCTTTATATCAAGATAATAACAGTAAAAAAAAAATAAAAAAATATATATATATATTTCTGTTGGTTTTGATTGTCAAAGTACTCATCTGAAATAATTTCTAGCTTCATTAAGATGAATAGGAAGTATGTACGTATCTTCCACGGAAACTTTTAGAGAAAATTTGGACTCTGTCAATATAAACAACAAATAAGACTTGTTTTATAGATATGAAATATTTTTCTTTTAAACTTCCTTGATGTGGATGTGTTACAGAAATGTCAATTTTCTTTTAGCTTTAGAAACATAATTAATACTTTAATCCTACAGATAGTTACTCTAAAATAAACATTTCACTAAATTATCACTAACCTGTAAATCCAGGAAGAAGAGTATCCACCACGGGATGATTTCAGTGATGCAGATCAGCTTAGAGTGGGCAATGATGGCATCTTCATGTTGGCATTTTTCAGTAAGTTATCTTGTATCCCAGACCTACTGAGGTATATCTTAATTGTGCCTTTTTTCTATGGAATATAAAAGATAGCTGTGATAAACTGCATTAATGTACTGTAATGAATGGATTTTTTTACCTGTACACAGATACAAACACTTCCTGTTCCAGATGTAGCAAATATATTTCAGGTTTTTTCTTTGGCATCTGTCACAGATAAGGGGACAAAGCAAAATCATAATAAATGTTTTGAGATGTAGCAAGGCTGCATTGTTACCTATGAATTGGGAAATTTTGTCATCCTCTAGTTGGACTACCAACTTCAATTAAAGGCTGGATCGCAGAAATCTGGGAATTGATTGTTAAGTAGGAAATAAATTGAGAGAGAGATGATGTGCCGTATAAAAGTTGCTGATATTAGCATAGTGAATTAAATAGCTGTGGGTGGATTTTTGGAACAAATCCAACCATGCTTATTTTCAGGTTGGACTAACCAATAGCACATAGAAATGTACTGTCTTCAGGTCACGTCTGATTGCAACCAGCCCTACTATAGCACGTCTTCACGTACTGGTGTGCGCACTGTGCTTGTCTTGTACCTTAGGTACCGCAATGAGCAAAGTTAATTTAGTCACAGTAAGTTACTTCTAGAAAGTAACCGCTTCTGTTAATTTTCTTCAATTGCATATTTCCTTCTAATTTCTGAGGATGTTTTCCTTTTCTGAAATAAATGAGTTCGGCAACCTGGGTGGAAGCTTGGAGTTGGGGATGTAGCTGTTCTTTTTAACATTCATCAGTGTGAAAGCTGATTGATTATCCTCTGAAATCTCCTTTGTGTTTCAACCTTAATTCTCATCTTAGTTCCTTTTTCTTTAATGTCTTTCACAGTCTCTTTATTTAACTGTTACAGATGCTGTTACAGAACTTTCACAGAAGTTTTTTTCATGTTGCTGTATGATATATTAGGACAATGTGGTGTTTGCATCTTGGGATAAAAATACATGTGTCTACTTCACATAGCAAATATATAAATACTCATATAGGGTGACAAAGTGAGTTTTGTAGTGACCTCTTTCTGTAGTTGCACCTTAGAAAGAGTCTAAGTTCTTGGGTGCAAAGGAGGGTATGGCATCGTTTTTCTTTCTCCCTTTTCCCCCTTCCCTATGTGCTACAACTTTTTGTATTTAACCTGTTTAGATTCTGTACTGTGTGAACTTGTTCTTGCTTTTAAATCCTGGTTCAGGCCTTCATTAGCACTACACTTGGAGGTCAATTGGATTATTGGCTCTAATACGTCTTAAGTTCTTAAAATCACAGCTGAAAACAGATTTGTTAGCTTGCAGCTAGGAGCACAGCAGTAGTAAAAATCCTGCTAGGCAGAAGCTGAACTGGAATCAAAGGCTCTAGAAAAGCTCCGTTGATGCTCACATGCAGTTGGCCAAAACTACATGCCCAGAACCTTGTGTCCACCTTGAAGAATGTAGACATTTAGTTGGATAAACTGGCAACTTTCTCTTCAAATAACTGTTTAGCTGAAACTAACTGCACAGAACACTACTTCTATGCATTTGACAAAAATGCTCTATAAATAATATTTTTTCTTGATTATTCTGAGACTGTTTTACTGACAACTTTGCTCACCCATTAATGAAGTGCATAAAATAAGTGCTTACACATTGTAAGATATTTATGGAAGCATGTGTTTAATTGGGATCTGTCTTGGCTGTTATGGATACTGGTTACATATGGAAATTGATAGCGGTCACTTGTTTGTGTTCATAGGATGAGGAATTCACAAAAACTCAAAGCATTTATAGACTTGTAATGTTTTCAGTAGTTTTTCATAGGTGAATTGGAGAACTAAATGAAAAATGAGTTTAATAAGGTTTAATAAGGTTAGATCATAAATAATGGGTGTTGTATTCCTGTCCTTCTAATAATAAGAAAGAAATTTCCATAAAGTTGATATATGTAGATTTAAGACAGCATGAATTAAAATAAAATTTACAGTATGGCTCTCTTTTAGTGTTTTTTTTTTTTATTTTTTTTTATTTTTTTTTTTTTATTTTTCAGGGTGGGATGTGTTTAAACACTGCAAGTAGAGGTGTCAGATCACAGAGAGCCTAGAATAAGTTCCCTCACTTAGTTAAAATGCAGGAGAACAGTGTCAGGAACTGTTCTTTAGTGAGAGGAGCACTGAACCAATGGCTTGTTCCAGATGTGCTCTCCCACCTCCTCCTTTCACTGTTGTGTACAGAGTTGGTAGGAAGATCTTGTGGGGAGGGGAGTTGGGCTGACTCTGTTTTAACTATAAAACAGTGAATTTAGCGTTTTTAAATATAATTTTATTCAACTGAAGTGTAATAAACTTTTTACGGAGCTTACCTGCATATTACAGTCAGCTGGTGATATGCCGCTACCATCTAGTGGCAGCTGCCCAGGTTGCATGAAGTTGCTGCCTTGAGGACATCTAGTGCCCAGATCTGTTTGTTTGGGTTTTCTGTTTATTTTAGGAGCTTGGTGCATGCAACTTACAAACCTGTTTCCCATCTAAGTTGTAAAGAACTTTTTCTGTTTAGCATAACTAAATAGAATGAGACAATATACTGAAAAGAATAAAAGTCTTTTGCGTGCACGTACGGGTTTTTTTGCTTTAGCACTTGATTCAGAAACTTAGCGGAAAAATTTGGAAGACAACTTATGATTTTACCACATATTAGAAATAAAGTATGTTTTAAGAAATTGGTGTCTTAAGAAATTGGTGTTTTAAGAAATCTGTGATTATGTTGATGAGCAAAGAATCAATTCTTTAATGATCAGGGCTAATGTTTGTAAGTTTCTGATTTTGAGGTAAATGAATATATTAGTGAATATATTCAGTAGTAGTGAAAGTATTCATTTTGCTATGAATGCAAAATGCAGCAAATTTTGCTATCAGACCACTTAATGTATTTTTTTCTGTTATGTATTTTTAAGTCAACTGTGCCTTGTACAGCATAATAGAAACTTTTCAGAATGCCAGAGGAAGTTGTTGATAGGTAAGTTTCCCACAGAGATTTTTTAACTTTTTTTTTTTTTGTATGCACAAGGCAAAAGAGGAATTTGAGCTATTTCTTTCCATTTTGAACACAGATGTAATGGTGATAGAACAAGTAACTGTCATTACTCAAAGGAGTTGGTTTGCACGCTTAATCTGCCCATATTGGAAGTCATTTGATTCATGTCTGATTGGCTCATCTTGGTTCATTATGTGAAGGAGGTCGTTTTAGGCAATAATAAAAAGCTTATATGGGTTTCTCTTATATTTAAGGAGTGCTTTAGAGTTATCAACCAGCCTTTTCACTTGTTGGCCTCAGAAGGAATTGCAAAACTCATCTGGATTCTTTGAAACCATGAAAGGGAGTTTTGAGTTGTCTCGACAACCTAGGAAAAATGAATATTAATTTGAACCTCACAGATGGGTTAATGAGGAGAATGAAATGAAGAAAAGTGCTTGATCATATGGCTGAAATTTAAGTTCTCATATAGACATGTGGTTTGTTCTTTTTGAACACCACTAATAAAATCTCATGATGTGGAGAAATTTAAGTGTACGTATTGTCCCAGATGCTGTATTGAAACAGTAATAACCATACCAAAATTCTGTAAACTCATGTTCATTCAGTTTTCAAAGCTATTAGATGTTTATTAGTCAATAAACTACTCACAAGCTAGAATATCTGCTTTAGGGATTTCAAGCAGGCACAAGTTGGAGGGCAGAGTTGTAACACAAGCTCAGGGTGAGTGCAGCCTCCTGTTGAATGCTTCCCCAGGAGTGGTAAGCATGGGCTAAATTTCCAGTGGGAGGATTCTGTTGTGTGAATTTAGGAAACCTGACTTCTGTATGTCCACATCACAAATGTTATGCAGATTTCCCTTAGTCATGCAGGAGAAGCTGAGGGGAAGTAGTTTGACTGAAATTGCAAATGTTGGAAAGAGATAAGGGAACTGTTTTCGGACTCCTTATTCCTGTCTGGTTGTTAGAGGAGCCTGGCTGACCATCATGCACAGTCACCTAGCCTCTTTCTTAATGTAGAAAGAATTTGACTTACAGGGTTTCTCCATATGTGTTGGATGTAATACATAATAATTAGAATGAGGAACCTACTAGTTGGACATTAAGAAAAATTTACCAAGAAGGGTAATGAAGCAGTAGAAAAATTGCTTAGGGAAGTTTTTGAACATTCATCACTGAGTAGAAAAAAAATAAAAATTAAAATTGTCTGTTGAAGTTGGTGTCAAATGTTTGTAGAGATCATCATCAGGCTTCAAGTGAGCCCTTCAGGAAGGAGCAAAAATGTGTCCCCGTTCAAGAATGGAATAAATTCTGTGCAGGAATGGGAAGAATAATTCCTAGTTGTGTGTAAAGATCTGACAAGTATTATTTATTGCACTGTGTTTAGTAACTTGGGCCAGGTATGAAACCTTAAGCTCTTGGGTGTTTGCTGTATATTAAAATAGTAAGTCATTGGACAAATAAATTCAGGAATAAAAAATGTAACTGAGCATGTTTGCTTTTTGTATTTGGAACCTACACAGGTCTTCAGACCAGTCTTGCTGGCTTCTTTTCATGATACCTAATATAAACTTAAGACTGGTGATTGAGGTGATTAATGTGTAGCTGTGGAAAGCTGAGTAAAAAAGATCAGCAAGTGAAGTGCAAGAACAATTGAGGAAAAAGCAGATTTGTTCTAGTATGCCTGTCATTATTGTTGCATCTTCTGATGTGTTGCAACTCAAAACCTTTGCACAAGATTGCTTAGTAACTTGAAAACCTAACTTTTGTTTACTGTAAATTGTGAGAATAGAATGAAAGGATATGTCAGTACTGCTTTGCAACTTAATGAGCACTGACAAAAAGCAAGCATGGATTAATCAATTCATAATGACAAAGTACAGCTTAATACATCATCTTTGCCTTGCCACTGTAGTTATCAGAGAATGAAGAATGGCAATGGATACAAGCCTGTTTGTTAATTTGTTGTATTATTTTACTCCACCTTCTTTAGAATTGGTGATAGATAAAAGACTTTTGATTTCTAACTTCAGTTTTTGACATAAAAAATCCTTTGCTGACCACTACCCCTCAGAAGAGGGCTTTGGGTGTGAAAATAGCTGATGGATAGCCTTATTTTACATGTCTGATTTTAAGACCTTTACCACATTTAGAACATCCTGTGCTTTGTATTTCAGCTGGGATTGTTTTATTGCAAGCCATAAACAGAAACAGAAGTACAACATTAATTGTTATGGGCGCT
This sequence comes from Antrostomus carolinensis, assembly GCF_000700745.2. Taxonomy (NCBI): domain Eukaryota; kingdom Metazoa; phylum Chordata; class Aves; order Caprimulgiformes; family Caprimulgidae; genus Antrostomus; species Antrostomus carolinensis. Next base: position 14,776 of record NW_010290662.1, on the reverse strand, counting down.
ATATTGGATATCAAGAAGACTTTTTATTAAAAAAGACCTTCAGTCCAACCCTCCTCCTCACAAAAATCACCTTCTTATCTGATTTTCATTATGGGTTTTGTTGTCATGAGGAAATAACTCTTAACATTTTTAGGAATGGCTTTCTTCTTTATGATAGCTTGTATTAGTGTCAGATCAGGAACATTGTCTCTGTGAGAATATCGTGGGAAGCTGAAGTGGTATGAAGGATAAGGTCATCTCTTTAACTGCTGAGCAGTGTCATTTAGACCTCGCAAAGTGAGAGGATACAGGCAAATAGTGGAGGACTGCATTTGTTGTAGCAAGAAGCTCATACAATGACTTAGTTGTCTCTATTTAGTAGATGGAGAAGGAAGTAGATACATCTAGGGAAAATAGTAGATGCTTCCTTTTACTGGTCTCTCCCATCACCATTATATTTTCTCTCTTAGCTTGGTGGAGAAACATGTGCTGTGGCTTCTCTATGGCATTATAAGGATGAAAATTATGGAGAACTTTTATTGCAATAATTAGATGAGGCAGTAATTATACAGAAAATGTTAGTAACTCGTACCAGATGCAGCACAGGCCACAAAGCTCTGACAACTTGCATGACTGGCAGAGGGTATACATGGAAAAAAACATCGTGCAAAAAAATACAGATAGAGAGATGAGGCTAAGAGAAAAACAATTGGAGTACAGATAAAAATCTCATTTTTTGCACTCTACTCAGAAGCTGGAGATGCACTTCTGAAAGGAAATAATGCATTTTGTAACCAGCATGAGACAACGAAGATGATTTTAGGTGTACCTATGGGACACTGGGGAGGCGAGAGAGAAGCAAGTGGGAAAGATTGAAAACACATAGATTATTATTTTCTTAAATTTGTTAAAATTATGAAGCACCAAGGCAACGTTGGGAGAGTCTCCCTAATATGTTGCCTAGGTTTTGCAGAGGTGGAGGTAATAAGTTCCTAATACTGCTGAAGACAGGGAATTTTGATGAGGCCCTCACTGCAGAATTTTTCTAGTGGATGGTTACAGAAGCAACTTAAATAGTGAGATTTTTCTTCTGCATGTAGTTCAGTTTTATGGGGATGTATGAACTTGCATAGCTTACAAATTTTGTATAGTTTATGCCTTTTCTTTCCTGCTTGCATTGTCTGCTTATATAACTTGATGGAACGGCACACTGGTTAAAGGGAAAAAAGCTATTGTGAACACTGGAACATGCTGATGCCTTTTCTTTCAGGAGTTGGGCAAACAACTCGGTGTTAAATATCTACCTAATACTCATTCAGTGGCTGTAGATTCTATTTTGAATGTTGCTTTAGGTCAAATTGAAAGGAGGGTAAAATTGACTCTCTGTTCAACTTTGATTATAAGAACTATTTTTTTCCCCCCCCCCTCCTATATTTTTGATTGGGAAATCTCTGATTTTTATAACGCATGTACAAATTAATTCAGGTGTTATAAAAATCCTTGGGTTTTTTAATAAATGCCTATTAAAATTTTAAGTATTCTGGGAATTCATCTAACAGTCTGCATAGTCCATTAAAAGCATGTCTATCTTGCCTCCTTTTTAGCATGCCTTTCTTTGTAGCCACGATCGAAGTCACCCTTTGTAGCCTGAGCAGTGGGGAGAAAGGAGAGAGCAGTAAGTTGTTAGGCTGAGACAGGAACAGACATGTTGAAGAGCTAGCTTCTGAAATCTGTTACTCTTAAAACGATGATGGATTTGAAGAGCTTGCTTGAAATAGGGATGTCCTGTTTTCAAAACAATGTATCTAAGCTTTCTCAAATGTAACTGTTTTTCTTCTGTTTTGGAAAGATAAGTAAATGTTAGGGTCACAGTGTTGTAATAGAAATGCTCTCTCTTTTGCTTCCTTGTGTATACCAATTTGGATAGCTTTTATTCAAAGTTGTTTGTTGTGTTTTCTGATGGGTTTTTGTTGTTGTGGGTGGGGTTTGGGTTTTTTTGTTTTGTTTTTTTGTGGGGTTTTTTTTTGAAGATTATTCATTAGTGTAAAAGTAAGCTTTCTCATTGCCACCACCTGTATCCTATGACTCTGTCCACGAGAAGATGTTTTCTCACTTGTACAAAATGTCTGTGTTGATGTAAAGTCTTCCAAACCTTCTCCTGGAACTTTAGTTTCTTTACAGTTCTTGGAATCTCACTGAAGGTTTACAAACTAATTTTGCATTTGTAGGCAAGCCATTGCCGCTTAATGCGGATTGTTGGAGGAGTTGTAACAAGGTTTTAAATTACAAAAAAAGTGGCTGTTTATAGATAATCCTCCCAATTTAACTTTTATTTAAGAAAACCATTGACCAATTTTCTGTTCCTAATATTTTGCTATAGGTGTTCAAACTTCTACTGAAAAGACAGACTTTTTTTGTTTGCGGTGATTTAATGTCTGAATTTTATGTGGGTTTTGTTTTTTTCATAAGTTTGGAGATTTAATACATTAAGGATTTG
>NW_010290662.1:0-12263 GCF_000700745.2 Antrostomus carolinensis | reverse complement strand
CTGCTTGCCTCTTCAGCGACTTTTGTGTTTACCGTGGGCTGATGTTTTCAGTTTTCCACTGTCTTTTCCTCCCCAGAACTCCTGAATTGTCATCTTCCACCAGCTCCCCCAGCTCTTCTGTTTGGTGTTTTTAGTTGCCCTCACTTACTCTCAAAGCTGGGACATCGCCTAGTTGGGAATTCCCACACTTTGACCTAATGCACACAAACTGAAGTCAATACATATGATGTTCGTTGCCAAGTGCATATGCAGATCTGAAACTCTAAATTGTAAAACTACTGGGAGTTGTGTAACGTGTTAATTGAAGTAACAGCGGTACTTATGCTCAATGTCCTTTTTGTGTCTTGATTTCTTAAGCTTCTGTGTAAAACTTGCAAGGCTTCTTATATCTCGTGCTTGAATATAGATCTAAAAGAGAAGATAGTAACCAGTGAAACATTAGCTTCTCAACTTATCTTCATTTCTATACTATGTTTACAGAACAAGAGCGGATACTTTTATTCTGTTCGATCCAAACTGGATAAAGCTGAATACGCAGCCTTGATACATGCACGTATGTGTGCATATAACTGTATTTTTGGTTATAAAAGTGTAGCAAGGTTTTTTCTTTTCTTTGTTTTAATCCAAGTCTTGTATGCTATGGTCCTTTGTTTGCATTTACCCTTCATGTCTAGTGTCATCTGGTTAGATTTCTGTAGCGATGTAATACTTTCTTTTATGTTGGAATTTTCTCTTGTTTAAAGTAGTAGGTTCCAGCCTGTTTACCATTTGCTTTGTTATTAAGTGATTATACCATGGGGAATGTCTGGGTTCAAAGTCAATCTCTGAAAGCCTGAATTACCAGAAGGAAATTACTGACTGTGTAAGCATGTCCTTATTAGTTTGAAAGTGAAATTAATGTTAAGTCTGTTTGCTTAGCTATACAGATTAACAGAAGCTACTGTTTCTTTTATTTTATAGTGGCATTTATTTTCAACTGGATTGGATTTTGTTTATCTTTTTGTATAACAAATACCATAGCTGGAAGGTATGGTGCAATCTGTGGATTTGGTCTCTCCCTGATCAAATGGATTCTCATTGTACGGGTATGTTTCTTCATTCACACTGTACAGACTCCTGTTTGTAGAACCAAACCATAACAACTTATTCAAAGATATATAATAATGGAATTAAAAATCAGTATATTAAATTCCAGTGCTTAACAGAGTGCCTAGAATTTTCTCTTAACTTCAACTTTAGTAGAGAATTTATTTGCTATATGTTCATTTATGCTTACTAATGATGAAGCTTAATCTATTTTTATCTGACATAGCACTTTATGTTCATCTTTCCACTAAAATAAATGCAGAATGACTCATTCTTTGCACAGATATTTAAAAACATACAAAAAAGTGAAGAAAATATCTAAAATGTCACTGGTTTTATAGTGTCCTATATGAAAGATTTATAAATGTCTCAGCCTATTGGGGAGGGGTGAGTTAGAAAACGTTTCTTCCCTGTGTCTGATTCTTTTATTCCTTGTAAGATAGATACTGAATGATGTAAAAATTGAATATGAAGGCAGTCACATTTTTACTATCTTAGATGCTCAATTTCTTGATATTTTCACTGTAAGACTAGATACTTTTCAGAAAGGTATGTTAGCCAAATGGAAGTTACTTACCTGACTAAGCGGATGATAGATGAAACATAATGATTCCTTCTGAACTTGCATTCTACGTGTTTGTGAGACGCAACATTTAAAACCTCATCCTGTCTAATGAAGAAAAAGATCTTGGATAACTTAGTCATCTTTTATGCCTTGCCAACTCTGATTTATTTATTTGTTTGTTTATTTATTTATTTATTTATTTAATCTGTGTGTGTGCTAGTAACTTAACTTGATTTGGTTTTAGCATGATAGTACAAGGACTGCAGAGAGATGAGATTGCATGGTCCTTCCTGGACATGTCCTGCATCATTCTTAGAGCTGAGAGTAGTTTTGGTTTTGTGGATTTTACTTTTTTTTCTCTCCTTCTCCAAGGTGGGGGAATGCTACTGGTTCACATGTGATTCTGGTGTATTTGGTTGGAATTCAGGGTTTGGGATGAAATTTATCTTAAGGGATCAAGAAGACGTGAATTTTTCAACTATTTATATTCTTGTATATAATCTGTTACTAATTCTAATTAGAGCTGACCTATTCCAAGACCTTTGGGATGGATTTTTTTCATAGTGAAGATTATAATCTTCCTGTGTTGTCTCCCTTTCTAGAGACAACAGCAGGAAGCTCATAAGGTGTTAGTTGACAATTTTGTTTTAATAGTGACACACATACATGCCTGTGTGCACAATTGTTCTGTTCCTTTGTTTCAAGCTCCTCCAAAGGCTTGTGCTCCCTTTTGTCACTCAGGGTCGGTGGTACAAAACTATCAGTTTTTACTGGCAGAGTCAGGGAAGAAAAGCACAGTTTTGCTGTTGGGGAAATTCTGCAGCCATGGCTGCTTCTGCCTAAAGAAAGTGTAAGAGTAGTAGTGTGCCTCTTCTTTCCAATTAAATGAAATTGTAACTTTAAAAAAAGTGTATTGATATATATGTTTAGAGAATTTAAAATACTGTCAAGTGAGATGGGATTAATAATATTGTAAACTTCTTGGGAATTGTGTATTCATTTGGTATTTTAATTAGGCAGCAAAATATGAAATTCTTACTCTGCCAGATCACAGAAATGCTGGTATTTATGTAGGGATAATGTAAGTACTGATTATTTAGTTCAATTTAGCAATTCTGTTTCTTGATTTTTTTTTTTTATTTTTTTTTTCCCTTGAGTTGCCCATAGAAATGAATACAGTACAGGATTAAACTTTTAAAGAATTTGCATGATCAGGCTCTATTCTGAAGAAAAAGTGAGTCTCAGTGCAGTTACTTGAAGGAAAAAGCAACAACTATAGAATTCTTTAAATGTCTTGGATTTTTATCTGCTTGCATATGTGGCCCAGTGTCCTTTCCTTTCCTTTTTTTTTTTTTTTTTTTTTTTGAGCAAACTGAATTACATGCCTGAATAACTTGATTTCTTGGTTGATGCTACTGAAATGTCCTAGAAATGGCAAATGGGAAGCGCTGTGGCAGGATACAGTAAACATACTGAATGATAGTAGGATGGGAAGCGTGTGAAAAGTGTGCAGAGCTACTAAATAGGTTATTTTATTCCTTGTGGCCACTTTTCGCACATCTCCCCGTTCCTACTTCTTCTGTGAGTTTTAGGGACATTTCATTAGCCTTTTTATCAGTGAAGCATGCAGTCTGGAGTCTGGTAAAGGCACAGATACCTGTCTCCAATACCATCTCACCCTGCCCTCCAGCTGCCTCCCACATCACAGGGAGGACAAAACTGTCTACCATGGTCACTAACAGGAACAGTTGAAATGCCACTTCAAGGTTCATTTAGTTGCGTTCAGCTCACTGCTGGGAACTGAATACTGGTTTGAAAATGAAAAGACTTTAATGAGTTGGGGGTCTTTATGGGGCTGGTATTCTTGGCAGCGATTAACAGTAGGGGGTATACAGAAGGTCAAAAGCTCTTCTTTTGAGGGGTCAGCAGAACATCCCTGTCTGATAAGATTAAACTAATGTGGCTTTTGGTGTTAATATCTGAAGCAGCAGGCTGCTGTAATGTGTTTGGGATGGCAGGCATTGGAGGGAAAAAAGGAAAATCGACAAGTGGTGATTCATTATAATAGAAAATGTCAGACAATTCTGGCAAGTAATGCTTTTTTTTTTTTTTTTTTTTTACACACACATGTAATTTTTAGAAGTTTTAAAGTAACTTTACCACAGACCAACTGACACTGAAAGTGTTATTTGTATATTAAACTGCTGCACAAATACCGGTTTTGCTTTTTAGTTTAATATATTACTTTTGTTTAAATCTGCTTTCTCCTCTGTGTTTTCTGTAATTGCATATTGCATTAAATGTGTCTTAGTCATCTGTCTTCCTGCAACTAAGCCTCATGTATGAATTTCAGTTTTCAGATTACTTTACTGGATATTTCAATGGACAGTACTGGCTTTGGTGGATATTTCTTGTACTTGGTAAGTGGCAATTTAAATCATTTCTGTTTTGATGTGGAAGTACTTAAAGCTGAATCATGTCATTGTATGTAAGAGTTCTGTAACATGTTTATCTATGTGTTTTTCTTTAGCTGCTGATAGTTTTGTGTGTTTTTATTTCCATAATATTCACAGGATTATTGTTTACCATAGTTGTGTTATTGTGTGAATTGAGGACTGTTCAAATAACCTTCAGCTCAAAAAATTTTGTTCTACATATGTAATTAAATACATACCTGAGGCTTGTCATTTGTGCTTTTCAAACTGCTTCTGCTGATCTAAGGGTGCAGAATTGTGTAATGAAACTTTGGCTTTATGTAGAGAGCATACTGAAAAGTGAGTGATATCTGGTACTTACATGTATAAACCTGTACATCAAAATTCTAGGAAACGCAACTGATCCTAGGAAGTCTGCTGTCTTGTATATAGGTCACACAATGTCCTTTTCTAGTCCTTTGAAATGCATACTGCATCAGTAGTTTCTCAGTCAGACAAGAGAATGGCTTCATGCTTTCTGATCACAGTGCTCCCATGATGTCAGCTTTCCCTCAAGAGGTCTGTCTGCCCACGTTCAAAGTCTTATACACATCAAATTCTGCTCTTCTGTCTGTTTTTAATTAGAACATACCAAACTCCAGCCACTATACCTTTTTTCCTACTGTGGATTTTGTAATTTGAATATGGAATCTGGAATGATTTTCTTTTACTGAAGTGAATGCTACTATTCATTTAATTTTCTAGCTCTGGAAACGTAGTAAACTGTTGCTGGTTCAGTAGGTGGCACTCTTCCCTTTGAGTCAATTGAATCAAATGGCTGACAGAAAATGTTAGAATGAAATGTTGAGTACATTTTAAAAAACCCCAAAACAACAGCAACAACAAATAAACCAAAACCAACAAACCACTGAGATACTGACTGTTTGACCTCACATACTATTTATCTCACAAGAAATGCCAGAAATCTTAAATGATGCTATCTAAAACTTTCTTTGTCTGCCTTTTAGTAAAATTTGAGGACGTTCATCAGACTTCTTAATACTTGGCTTGTCGTACTCTTGTGCACTTGATTGCTTGAAACGTCAGGCTTTTGCTAGAAACTGCAAATGTTTAACACATCACAGCACCAGCCCCTTGAATGCTTTCACATTCTGTTTGAGGTGGTTGCATTTAAGTAGCAAGTGAAATGCCTTTTTACAGGTACAAACAACTCAGATAAACATTTAATTAAAAAAAACCTTGTGGTGCCTGAAATTGGGATTTGACACTGTTTTCACTTGGATGAAAAGAGTGTGTTCTTCCACTAACATTTTCCTCCATTGTGTCTATGGAAAAAGCTGGAAGAGGTGGTACTTCTTTTTCCTCGTTTTTTTGGTAGTTCTTGTCCAGAATTTAGCTCACTTAAGTTTAGGAAAGCCTTATCTTCAGCCTTAACTGTTTGAAGGTTAATTTTCTTTTACTTTAACTCACAAAGTTTATAACATGCCTTCGAATAAAAGGCACTGTGAGGCATCTGGTATGCATCCAGCAGTCACTGTTCCCTTGTCTTACGAATATTTTGCATGAAATACGCCAACAGTGTTTTTAAACTGATAAAGTGGATATACCGAGATTGCTAGAACACCATAGAAGGATTTAACCCAACAGAGCTACTTAGCAGAACGTGGAGGAGTACTATCAAGTCATGGGAGCTCTGCCAACCAGATCTACATTTCATTGTTTTGGATAACTTTCCCATTAGAGCACATGAAGTAGCATCCTGCATCTCTTCAGAAGTGAATGAACCGAGTTGGATTCTGTCTTTTGCGTAGTCCTTTGATGTACTTGAGCCCACCTATGACCATCTTCTCCTCTCTTGTGGTGTTCACCTACCTGTTTCTGCTTCCCTTCCCTTCTTTCGACATCTGGAAAAATCTGCTCATGCTTCACGGAAGAGTGAAGTGGTCTGCTTCCAAGAAGCTGTCATGTACAGTGGACGGATTGGAGAGAGACAATTCTGATTTTTAAATTTAAATGTTAGCCAATGTTTCTTTTTGAGGAACACAATGGAAAGTGGTTTGTTTTTTTTTTTCTCTTCCCTAAACAGAGAAATATAAAATATGGTTGAACTTGGACTGGTTTTCCAACATGTGTAATGCAGAAACTATGCTTTCAGGCACCTTAACAGCTGCCTGACCACCTTTTGCTGTTTCAGCTGCTTTTCAGTTGAACATGAGACTATCTCTGGTAACGTCTGGGTAGCAGCTTTTGTAGCAGACTTTTGATCCAGATCTTAGTCCTTTCTTCTCTGTGCGGAATTCACCTTAATCACAGAAATTTGTCTGGTTTAGGTCAAAGTTCCAGTGGTTAGCAGAGCATTCTCTGTGTTTGAGGGTTTTTTGTGTGTGTCCTAATGGGACTTTGGTTTGCAAACAGAAAGTAAATAAAAATTTTCAAGCAAAAAGCATTTAGAGAAGAAATGAGCATAGGGGGGAAAAAAAAAATCAGTCTCAACCTGGAGAGCAGGAAGGAAAAGTACATCACATAGCAAAATATCAATGTAACCACAGAGATTGTTTATTAGGATGTAAGGTGATGAAAAGGATTAAATCCTTTGCTAAACTCGTTACACTTCAGTTTAGGTTTTCATTTGAACCTTCAGAATCTTAATGTATACGTGGAAATATACACATAGGTGTATCTTCAAAGTACCTGTGTGTTTGCTAAATGAGGAGAATTGCTCTCTAGGCTTGTGTTTCTCTCCACTGGATGTGGAATTCGGATTTTGACTCCCCCAACTCTTTGAGCAGATTGTTGGATTCTCCCTGATCCAACTGGGTGAACGGATTAATCTGTTGAAATTTACTTAGTGGAGGAAAATGGACTGAAGAGCTGTGTCCACTGTGCAACAATGTGTTTTTCTGGGTTGGTTTGTTCAGATGTCCAGTGAATCTCTGAATTGGTAAAATGATGCTGACAACATCATGTTAGTGATTTCCATTGTTGCAGCTGTAACTTCTGTGTGACTGTTCTGTATCTCCTGTTCCTCTTATCAGAGCTGAAATATTATTTCAAATGCAGTTAAATTTAAATATTTGAAAATAATTTTAAATATAGAGTTGATTAAAAAAATGTAATCATAACACATGCTGAGTAATTTTCTTTAAATCAACTGTTGTTCTTCCTTCTCTTGGACTGGTGCGTTTTCCTGGATGGTTGAATCCCTATCCGTACATAATCTACTATAATTTATTATTGGCCTGTTGCTAGAGCAATCTGTACTATCTGTCTTTTTTTTGTCTCTTTTTTTTTTTTTTTTAAATATATTTCTAAAGGTACATTTTGTGGTTCAGGTGGTCTTCTAACACACTCCTAAATTATTTAAGAATTCTACTTGAAAAGAATGTGCAGCATATATTCTTTTCCTTTTTTTTTTTTCTTCTTCTTAAGTTCTTTCCTGCAGTCTTTAGCAGATGATACTTGAACCCAGAATGAGTGCAGAATTTCTGAAAAGCCTTCCATAAGGCTGTATCCTAATATCACAAGGTAAAAACAGAAGACTTGCTTGTTGAATTTGTGAATGATGCATAAAGACCTCACTTTACTTAGTATAATCTAGATTTTAAAAAAAAATTAACAAGAATAACGTGGGATAGTGTGTACTTAGGTTGATATACTTAATTTTGTGCATTTTCTACTCTTTCAGGGCTCCTCCTGTTCTTTCGAGGCTTTGTTAATTATCTTAAAGTCAGAAATATGTCTGAAAGCATGGCAGCTGCTCACAGAACAAGATTTTTTTTCTTGTACTGAAGGTAAGCAATTTTTAGTGATAAGATTCTGCCAGGAGAACTGAGAAGAAGGAAATACTTATATTAAAAATAAATAATCAAACTTCTGTTACAAACCAGAAGTTGCATGGGTTTTGAACATCTGTCATAAATGTTGTGTGTATTCTGCATGGACTTGGAAATATCTAAAGTTAATTGAAAATATGAAATTTGAAAGTAAATAATGGATCCTTGTTGCCTCCAGTCCTCCCTGGAACTAATGTTCAGTAACAAGAACGACTATGAACTTGTTGTTTTTCCTAAGCAAGAAACAGTATCTCCTGCCTGTCAGGATACCGTCCTTTGTGTTGGGAAAACTGGCTTCAGCAGTCAACCTGTTGTCAGCAAGTTGGGAAGCACTAATCTGCCTGCACGTTAAATCTGATTTACATGGGTCTGAACAGGCAAACAATAGATGAGTACGGTCTCTCTTTACATGACTGGATTAAGACAGTCATGTACAAGTATGATTACTGTGTATGCAACAAGGTGCTTTATATATCCTTCAGGTAGATGACTAATCAGTTTGGCGCATATCCACTGTTTGGGTTTTTGGTTTTTTGTGGGATTTTTTTTTCCTTATAATACTTTTTATCCATTAGGTGGATCTATTGGACTTCACTATGTAACTTAAACCAGGGGTCTCTGTTGCTGTTCAACTTCTTTTGCTTGAAAGAAGCTGAAACTGCATGACAAGATAAATTTAAACCTAGAAATAAATACTGTAGCATTTTCATTACTCTGCAGTTTACTTAAAATGCTTAAATACTGTATTTTCACTTAACTGAGAAGCTATGTTTGCCATAAGAAAGCAGATTTGGTCACAGGGTCAGTATGATGTAACCAGCAGCACATGGTTGAAGCCTGAAAAAAACTGAGACAGTATTTGTCTAGAAAAAAAGGTTCCTTATGTAAGACAGTGATATATACTTAAAAACAGCTAATGATAAATGTCTATGCTATATGATATAGTTCTTGATCACGGAAGAAGTCTGTTAACATAACTGTAACAGAATCTTTTTTTCTTAAAGTGCCATTTTGTCAAAATTATGTGGTAAGTTAAATAACTGAGACATATATTGCCTTTCGGTAACCACCCTAAATTGGCATCTACACGGCAACATTTCCTTTTTTACAATAGTTACATATCACTCCTTTTCTTAGTAATGTGATAACCTCTTCGGAACACCGGAACTCAGAGAGACAAGACTGAAAATATCTGTTAGCTTTCAGTACAATAAACTTTAAAAATACTATTTAAAAAAAATTGTTAGGACTAATTGGTATTTGAAAACTGTAGCTTGAAGAGAAGAATCAGATTGTAGAATAATGTGGTCTGAGAATCTTTGCCCTTCTCAAGGTAAAGGTCTGTTTTGGGACAAAATGCTATTTAATTCAGCATTAACTGAAGTTAGTGAGTTGTTCTATCTGAGTTCAGTGGCTTTGAATTTTTGCTTTACCTGTAGGCATCACTGAGATATATGGACTTATAAGGTCTGTGGTGTGTTTAGGGAGCTGGATATGTAAAAATATATACATATTTTTAAGCATCTTAAGTATTGAAATAAGATGTTCAAATTAATTGCTATCACACTTAAAATTCCTTGTTCTTGCATAGACAGGTAACTTCCTCTACAGTGACCATTAGTTTTAATAAATAACAAATATTACCTCTACAGTGACAAGATATCCTCAGATGTTCTTTTGAAATGATAACAAAATAACAGTTAGTTTTTGCTTTTTTCTCTCATCCTGACATGGGGAAGAAAAAGGTTTCTGCTTTGCTGCTTCTAGGTTTTAACATCAGTTAGCAACGCTATTTCTAGTGAATCACTGCGTTGAACTGAAGTACAACTTTTTCTTTATCTCCAGATTGCATCAGACAGACATTCCTTCCCTATACCGGTGTGAAACTTCCAGATGATCTGTAACCCTCTGAGTTAATAGGATAGAAGACTACTAAAACCAGACGACAAATTAGTGAAGATACGGCTTCAAAAATGAGTGACAGGATGGTTTATGCTCAAACACCAGTTCTGGTCATTCTAGAGAATATTTTAAATTGCTGCCTTTTGTTTTAGCACATTTGTATATGTGCTTATTAAAAAGTTAGTATTGAAGTAAGAACAAACCATCTGTTATTATAGATTAGGTACAATCAGACTCGGTTAATCTGCGCTTGTTATATCTGAAAGATTCAAGTGGTAACTTGTTTCACAGTGTGTATCTACCACTGATTTGTTGATCTGAACTTTGAGTAGAATGAAATGCATTAAATGATTCAGATTAACCAGTTCAGACAATTTTTTATATAATTAAATTCATCTAATGATTGTGTTATAGAGTTTTGAGTTTACTAAACCCCAAAGTTCCTTGTTGTCACAAACTTGTATTTGCCAATATTTTATCAAATTCAAACCAATATACTGGTTTGCTTAAAACTGATACTCCACTTGAGTCCCCTGTAAATAACTCTGCATAAATGACTGTTTGAATTGCTTCTTAGGAAATATGTCAAAATATATTTTGTAACAGCATATTCTCTAAATTTTGTTTAATCTTAGAGCTACATACATATTTTTTGTTAATTGGCTATTAAGGGTATAGTTACTATTAGATGTAATTTTGGAGGTAAAGACGTTGAATTGTTTGTCTCATCCTAACTGTCCTCACATGAATTATTATTAACTGGTTTGGGCTTCAGCCTGAAAGTCGTTATTCATATGCATGATCTCATTAAAAGATAGAGTTTGTCCATCTTAGCAGGGATGGACAGCCTTACATCTTTAGTCCTTGGTTATGCCATTGGATCCTCGTAGGTGCACCTTTTTTCCTGAAACAGAGTATTGCAAATGGGTATTCCCTGGGTTATAACACTGGCTCTGTTTAAGAATCTTGAGTTCAGTATAAATACAATATCCACCCTGAGGGCCTCTCAAAAAAAATTCATATAGCTATCTTAACAGTGCTTGTTTAGAAGAAATACTTTGCCATTTTCTAAGAGTAAACTAATTTAAATGTAAGATAATTTTTGGAATAATCTATGAAGGAAAAGAAAAATCTTACTTGCAAAGCTCTGAAAGCAGAAAATGTATGTTGCACCTCTCACAGTATTCATTTAAAGTATGCCATTACTTTCTTATAAATATAATCCCTTTAAGGGGTTCTGTCTACTGTTCATGCATGTGTGGTTTCCTTTAAAGTTTGTGAAATTTTTGCTTCTCCTTAAGTAGGAGAATACATCTCTCAGTCCTTTACACAACTGGAATCTCAGTTGCAAAAGTACATTGGTTGTTGGTTGCACCTTTGAGGAAAAAAATACAAATACTTTCCTCCAGTTTTTTTTTTTTTATATTAGAATTTTGCCTTTTTATTACTAACATTAAAAACAGTGAGGTTTATGTTGTTTTACGCTAGTGCTGTATTCAGTTTTGTATCTATAATGAATGTTTAAAATATACATATGTAAACTGGTGACACTATTAATTTTCTTAATCTTTCAGTGATACTGAAAGTGACTAAAACTTTAGAGGCACCTCCAATTCCCAGCTTTTTGTGGAAAGAATAAAATTAAGTGTTATGTTCAATATCCAATTGGGATTTCATTCTAAACTTACCTATTTTTCTGTGTTCTTTTGCATTCATTGTCCATACGAAAAAGAAGCGGATAATAAAACATTGCTTTGTTTTGCTAATTAAGACTTAGGCTTTTGGGGTTTTTTTGTACTTCACATTGAAAAATGCAACTGCATTGTCTGCGTCAACGTGGAATTATAGACGACTTACTTGGCAAAATAAGTGTTAAGCAGTCCTCTTTACCCTCCTCCTTTGCATCCCATGTTTTATGGTGACAAACTGCAAGGACATTTCTTTTAATGAGTTAATACAGCTGTGCAAAGCAGGCAATATTGATTCATTTTCTATGTTTACCAGTATCAACTTTTGTACAATTTTCCAACTATATAAATTTTCCCGAATTAAGAATTATTTCTGTTTGCCCCACTGCATTTTGGAAAAAGCTTCATTTAGATACTTGGTTTTGTTGTGATTTTTTATTTTTATTTTTTTTTAATCTGGACTACTTTGGGAAAATTGTAATTTGGGCAGAAAGAATCTGTAGGGTTAAAAATGTACGCATGTTATCTAATCCTCTGTAGTTGATGCAGCAGTTTGGTAGCCTGAAATCTCATCAGCAGGAGGAAGGGAATTGGGACACTGTTTTCAAAGACTCTGCAATCTATTCCAGATGTGTCAAATGCTGCATATTTTCCTTGCTATTTCCTGTGAGCTTGGTTAGGAGCAGCTGGCTCTGTGGTTTAGAGACACCTGGCCAGCTTTGCTTTGTGTCTTAGTTCGGGGGGAGGAGAGGGG
>NW_010290661.1:22278-31587 GCF_000700745.2 Antrostomus carolinensis | reverse complement strand
ACACATATATATATATAAACCCCCACCATTACACGATTATTGTTCTTTAAAGAAAATGAATCCTAAATGTTCTCCTGAAAAGCATGAGAAGCTTCTGAGACTCCTGGAGTGAAGCTCTCTGACTGACTATATATTGTGTACAGTAGACCATGGTACTTTTAAAACCTTTGCCCTTCTGTAGCAAGTCAGGCAGCATTTCTGAGAGGGTGAGAGCAGATCTCAGGACTCAAACAACCTTTACCTACAAGGCTCTGAGATCTGGAGTTATCTGGCAGGTTCTTAACTCCTGTCTTCCTATTGTTAGTTTGACAAACTAGTCCACAAACCAGTTTAATGTGCTCAGGTCATCCCTAACAGAGTTCAATTCAAAAACATAGAGTGGTTGAGGTTGGAAGGGACCTCTGTAGATCATCTGGTCTAATCCCCCTGCTCAAGCTGGGCCACCTAGAGTTTTACTCAGGACCATGACCAGATGGTTTTTGAGTATCTCCAAGAATGGAGACTCCACAAACTCTTCGGGCAACCTGTTCCAGTGCTCAGTCAACCTCCCAGTAAAAAAAGTATTTTATTTCTTAGCAGCTTCCATAGCCTATTGTCAGTCTTCTGAGCCCTGCAGTTCCTCACACATTTAAAAAAAAAAGTATCAGAGTTGAATCTGAATGTCAGGAAAGACCATAAAAAAGGTATTATGTTAAAGATTCTCAAGTCACTTAGAGCAGGATCCATCTCAGGCAACTTTAGTCAGGCAGAACAGAGTCATTAGATCCAAGCTAGTCCTCCTGGCAGTCCTGGTATTCAGCAGAAAGAAATCTGTATCTCTAGAGGGTGATTTATGCCACCAAAACAAGTGCCTTGGGGAACAACTCACACTCCAAAGGTGCTACAGTATTTCTGTTCTTATTATTACAGACAGTGCCTTGCTGCTGAGAGCAGAGAGCTAAAATCAAGTGCACTGGATGTCTCTCCTAACAGAGAGGTGCTCATTCTCTGACTGCTTTTGGAAATGGAGCTGATACCAGTCACAGAAAGGGAAGCTACTTACTCCAGCTTAGGAAATTGGAGGGTTGAACATCTTCTGCTTGATTCTTTAAAAAAACCCGAGGTTTTCTGAATGATGGACCAACAAACCTTATTCAGTTTGCTAGATTGGGAAATAGTGTTATAAAAGTGTTATAAAAGATTACAAATAAGCCATATATACAAGATGGAACAGATGTAGACAGGCTTTTTCACTCTGCTAGTCTTTTCCAGTCTACTTTGAACTTAAAAAAAAGTGGATACAGGGTCACTTGATCGTATTTAATGTGGACTGGGAAAAAAAAGTCTTTGACAGAAGATATTAAGGAAAAGGAGTATGAATGGACTCTGTTTAATATGCCCTTTACTGACTTGGAAAAGCAGTGAAGAGAGAAGAGACAACACTGGCAGATGGCACAAAAGCAGTGATAGGACTCGAGGAGGCTGAGGAGGAAATCCAGAGCCCCAACACAAGGGAAGAACTGAACCATCTTCTGGGGAAATGCAGATGGGAAAATCAGAGATGAAAATACACAGGTTGAAGGGTCAAGCACATTGCTAGATTCTGGAGGATTTAGGGGAGAATTGGTTGGTGACTATGAACAACAGTTCAAGGAATTCCTGTGCTCTGTGCAGACCTGTGCTTATGAAAGTAAATACATTGCTAGAATATTAAAACTGTATTTTAAGAATAATGCCACAAATGGTTTGACAGCATACCTGGCCATGGTGACAGGCCAGGTCACCATGGTAGGAATACAGCAACTGGGTCAGGGCATTTTGAATCAGAGCTTCAGAAATCAGATTTCAGTGCCAAAATCATTCTAGATTTTAAATAAAATGTAGCAGAATAAACCATATTTAAATAAATAACTCATTTTATATTTAAAGAAATATAAATTCATCTTGCAGGGTGGAAGAAGTCTCCCACATCACAGAAAACGTTAGGAAGAATACAAAGATGAGAGACAGAAAAGAGCAGGAACAGTTAGTTTAAAGAAAAGATGAATAAAAAGGTGTTTCATGGAAGTATATTACATCCTGAGTACTACAGAGAAGGTAAATTGGCAGCCTTATTTACTCCCACTCATAAAATCAAAACAAGAACCATCCAGTGCAACTGAAGGGCAGTAAGTTTATCGGTGATAAAAGGCACACTTCTAAAGACAATTTAACCTGTAAAATTCACTGCAACACGGTATCGTTAAGCTAAAACTTAATCAGATTTGAAACAGGAACAGGTATCTATATGAACAGCGAATATAACTGAGGTCAGGTTAGACAGGAGCTAATAGAAATCCTTCAGGCTTTAAGCAAAAAAGCTCTGTTTTCTATTTTCTGCCAGAGGTGAGGATGAGCCTTCTTCTATGGGAAGGTTGTTCCATAATTGGTCATGAAAGGTTTCTTACATTTCCCCGTGATGTACCAAAACCTATAGTATTAGTCACCGTCAGAGAAAGAATACTGGATTATATGGACCATTGATCTGACCCAGCATGGCAATTTTTATGGTCCTGTGAGCAAAATCCAATGGATTTGCAAGGAGACCTTACAGAATAACAGCTTCAGTTTGAATTTTTCTTACGGCTACAGAGGCCATAGAAAGAGCAACTAAATTTCTGGCAATGACATATCCCTGCAGGCAGCAATAGGTATCTAATGCTTTTATGCCATTTGATAAGGATTCTACAGTGATAATCTTTCCCATTAACACTTTGTCTCGTTCTTTGTTGAAGATCCCATAATCTTCTCCCTTTCTCCACTCTCTCAAAAATGTACCAAAACAAAAACATAAATACCTGGTGCATGGACCAAAACTTAATAACTGAGATTAATGATCAAAGTACAGACCTATTTCCTATTAATCTCACATAACTTTTCAAATCAGCCCAGAAGTTGAATTACACCAACTGAGGTTTTCTTTCCTTTTCTTTCCCTTTCTTTCCTTCTTTCTTTCTTTATTTTTTTTTCTTTATTTACTTTTTTTCTTTCTTTGCTGCATTGTTTTCCACCTGTTATTGATTCTGTGCCCCAAGGAAATACATGTCTCTGCCATTTCCAAGTTCCCTTCTTGCACTTCTGGTCAGTGACCATCTGTAGTGTTAGTGGGGTGGGAGATGAGATACTTATCAATCCATTTTTCCTTCCATCTCAAGGAGACATTTGTTTGACAAAACATTTCTGAACACATCCCCACAAAAGCTAACAGCCAGCAGGTTTTAATTTTTCCTCTGATTCTAAACTAAGCAAAACTTGAGTTCCATATTCTTTTCCTCAGCACAAGGGCAACCAAGCAGTTTGGGAAAAATTGCTTTAGGGATGGTGCACACTTGCCTTTTGTCACCGAGGAACTGGCTACCAGCTATTGGAAAAATGTTGCCTGGTATTTTTTCAGTAAGATGGATCAGAAATACAAATATTTTTACTTCATTGTAAACACATGGGCACACTTTGGGAATCAAGAAATAAGGAAAGAAACTTCTCCTGGAAAGGGAACCAAGAAATAAGTAAAGAAACTTCTCCTGGAAAGGGAATAAAAACATAAGTAAAGAAACTTCTCCTGGAAAGCTGCATGGATGAGGGAGGATGGATTTGGCCCCAGACACTGCCTGGGGAGCTGAGTTGACCCATTGGGGTCAACCCACGACCACTCTGAGCCACAGCGGCATTAAGCAGGAAATTCATGTGAGCTGGAGCTTCCACCTTCTTTTACTCTCCCCATAAGCACAGCCACAATGTGTTTATACCAAAACTTGCTAGAAATTCCTTGAAATTCTAAGTATTGGAGGTGAACTTAATCCAGCCAATATATTGCTTGCAGCATTTCATTTTTTTTCTAAGTACCAGCTTTCCTTTTACAGGATCTCATAAAAACAAAACAATATGTTGCTCTCTTATAGATAACCTAAGAGCAGCAGTTGGTGGAGTAGCACCAGTGTCCAGAGCTATATTATATCTTTGATGTCTGGTTCTGCAGCAAAAAATATTTTGTCAGAGCAAGACATAATGAAAGTTTAAGAGCTTGTTAAGGAACTGACTATTACAAACAGCCACGCTCATTTTGACTCTATTAGAAACACAAGAAAAATAATTTGTCACTTTCCCGTGACTAGAAAGGATCTCAGGGGGAATCTCAGATAAGACATCAGCATTGTTGGTGATTACTCAGCCTTTTTTCATTACAGTTTATAAAGCTCTGAATAAGAAAGCGGTTTATACTGGTGTTCCAGTCTTGCAAATGTGTCTTTACAAGAGCCAGCTGTGAGAAGGACATTTATTTCCACTTTATAGATGAGGCAAGTGAATCATAGGTGATTGGTGACTTGCAGAAGTTCACGCTAAAAGGGTTTTGGTGCACTGTGGATGATACTGAAAGAATACCAATAATAATTCTAGTAAATAGAAATCCTGGGTTCCCTTTCTGGGTCACAGCGTGGAGGTTTTTCCTATTCTTTCTCAGCTGTTTCTATTTGGTTTCTATTTTATTTTCCTAACCTGAGTATAGTATAGGTGAAAAAAATCTTCTTTCCTTGGGATCTAAAAACTTTTCAGAAATATACAGCTACCAGATGATGTTCCTATCTAACTGATATTTAATATATTTGTCATGTTGTAATTGAGAACACAGTCACGCTGGAGGAGAAATTCCAGCGATAACACTGCAACAGTTTTGAGTGTTTTCTCCATTATGTGTCTTTACAACAGAGATAACCTTTTGCTTATTGAAATATGATTGCATAGGGACATAGAATCATAGAATCATAGAATGGTTAGGATTGGAAGGGACCTTAAAGATCATCCAGTTCCAACCCCCCTGCCATCAGCAGGGACACCTTCCACTAGACCAGGTTGCTCAAAGCCTCATCCAGCCTGGCCTTCAACACTTCCAGGGAGGGGGCATCTACAACTTCCTTGGGCAACCTGTTCCAGTGTCTGACCACCCTCACAGTGAAAAACTTCTTCCTAATATCTCATCTAAACCTCCCCTCTTTCAGCTTAAACCCATTTCCCCTTGTTTTGTCATTAATTGCCCTTATGAAAAGTCCCTCCCCAGCTTTCTTGTAGCCCCTTCAGGTACTGGGAGGCCGCTATAAGATCTCCCCGGAGCCTTCTCTTCTCCAGGCTGAACAGCCCCAACTCTCTCAGCCTGTCTTCATAGGAGAGGAGCTCCAGCCTTCGGATCATCCTGGTGGCCCTTCTCTGGACTTGTTCTAACTGGTCCATGTCTTTCATAGTTGTTTTAAGACAGAATTAACAACAGTAACTGAACATTTTGTAGGAACTTTCTATAATAACCTGTTTTTATGTTTGCGAGAGCACAGCATCACTTGTACTATAAAATTAACTGAAAATTGAAAACTGAACAACAGATCTTTACTTTTCTTATAGCACATTCCTGGAATTATCTGCAGTATAGAAACTCCATTCAAATGTCAGTGATTTCTTTGTCAGCAATTACCTCGCAGCAATATTAGAAAGGGATTTTCTTACATTTCCTTCACTCCTTACATTGACACAGGAAGATATTGATATATCAATATCGATATCGATATCGATAGATGTGCTATTGTGTATCAATAGACTTTTAAAATTATCATAATACAGGCGGGATGTGCTACTGTGATTACTTATTTGAAAATCTTCAACCAATCCTTTCCCCAGCATATTACTAAATTAATTAAAGTACTAATACATCATTATTGAATTTAAACACTGATGTATCTTGTCTTACTTTAGTACACTGGAGATCAGAATGTGACCCACCATATTCCTCACCCCCAACTAAGTTTGCACTCTGCTGCTGCTAAGTTTCTGCAAAAATATATCCAGGGCTGGACATGAAATACCTCTAACCCCTGAGGCTGCCCTCGAGAATAAACCTGCGTGCTGGACCAAGAGAAAACCTGCAAGCACAGCTGCAGGCCTGGCCATGGTCTCCTTTTTGGGTTTGCAGGATGCTGGTGTGCTCTCTGCCTTTCATTCACCAGTGGTTTATTCTCATACAGACACGTGAGTTGGGTACACGTGAGGAACCTTCCCACAGGGTGTAATCACAGGGTGAGAGCAGCGTGACCCAAGAGAATCGTGGCTATGTGGGGGAGAGGACCGTTGTCTGCACCCACTTGCCTCCTGGATTTTAGGAGTGATGGACAGCGGGATAGGTCAATGCTGTTAACTGTACCATGGCATGACTGAGTTGTAACAGCACCCATAAGGTCCACTTTTGAGTTTCCAAAAAAGATCAAGTCCTGGTATCTGACCTCCTGAAGACTCTTCCTTTCATGGGGAGACCCTTCCCTTTCTAGCATGAGCTCTCTGTCATCGTTTACCCCAGGCTGTTCTCCAGCCATCCCTTCAGTCGAGGTTCCAGCCACCATCCTATTCATGAACTGCTCTCCTTGCACTTTGTCCTGCCCTCTCTGCTCACGCTGGTGATGTCAGCCCCTGCCTACCAGGCCAGCAGCAATTCCTCCTCTTCTGGTGACAGATCTTCTCTCTGCTGAGGGCAGCAAAGCTGCTGCTGAGCTCTCTTCAGTAGAAAAGATCCTAAGGGACTGGATAATAGTTAAATGATTATTTTTTGCCTGATTATCCTGGTTTCAGCTGGGAAAGTTAATTTTCTTTTTAGTAGTGTCCTGGTTTTTAGCTGAGAGAGAGCTGGGGTTTTTTTTAGTAGCTAGAACAGCGCTGATGTTTGATTTCAGCTGGGATTTGATATGAGAAAAACATTGATAACACACCGATGTTTTTATTTTGTCACTGGAAGTTAAAGGACTTTGTGCTTTGTGTTGTCAGTCTGCAAGTGTAAGATCTAGGCAGGGTGAGGAATATTTAAATTAATAAGCTAAATGGGTGTTTGGCTCTGCCAAGGGGCTGTTCCATCTCCTGTCCCCCATGGGCAGAAGATCCATGAAGGGCTCTTCCTCTCTTGCTCTCTCTGGCTTTGGCTCGGGCTCTGGCTCTCCCAGGATTGAGGTTTCGGTTCGGGATTGTCGCTCCTCCAGGATTGTTATCTGGGAATGGGCTGGGCTTGGTCATCAGGTGGTGAGCAATGGCACTGGGTATCACTCATTTGCATATTTTATTACTATTATTATAATTATTGTTTTCATATCTTTTTTTTATTATTATTTCAATTATTAACTTGTACTTCTCTCACCCTACGAGTCTCCTTACCCTTGCCCCCAATTCTCCCCCCAGTCCCCCTGGGAGGGGTGAGTGAGTGAATGGCTGTGTTTGGTTGCTGGCCCAGTGCTAGCCCAGTGAAATCACCACAAGTAGCTAGAATAGTGCTATGTTTTGGTTTTAGTGTGGAATTTGGTATGAGAAGAATGTTGATAATATACTGATAGTTTTGGTTGTTGCTGGAGAATCAAGGACTTTCCAACTTCCCATGTTTTGCTAGTCTGCAGTCACAGAATAAACTGGTGAGGGGGAGGCACAGTAAATTAGCAGACACAAATTGGCATTTGGATATGCCAATGGGATATTCCACATCATATAACATCATCTTCGGTATATAAATGAGGACTGGCCAAGAAGAAGGGCTCTCTCTCTTCTGGGATTGTAGTTTGGGGTTTGGAGATTTTTGCTCCTCCAGGATCGCTATTGGCAGGTGGTAAGCAATTGTATTGTGCATCACCCATTTTAATATTCTATCATTATTATCATTATTATTATAAATTTTCTTTTATTCCATTTATTAAATCATTCTTATCTCAACCTACAAGTCTCCTTACCTTTACCCCTCCAATTCTCTCCCTTTTCCCTGGGTGTGGGGGTGTAGGGAGTGAGCAAGCGGCTGTGTGGTGTTTGGCTTCTACCCAAGTTAAACTACAACACTGATTTTGAGCTGACCTATTTCAATAATGCAGTGAGCAGCAGCATCCCACAGAGAGCATCCCTGCAGTCAACAGAGACAGTGAACCA
The DNA here is from genome assembly GCF_000700745.2 of Antrostomus carolinensis. Taxonomy (NCBI): domain Eukaryota; kingdom Metazoa; phylum Chordata; class Aves; order Caprimulgiformes; family Caprimulgidae; genus Antrostomus; species Antrostomus carolinensis. The sequence goes on along the minus strand of NW_010290661.1, from coordinate 23,640 downwards.
TGATGCAGAAAGAGGACCTAGGGAGAGCTCAACCACAGCTTGGCACAGCCTCTTCTGCTACCTCTTCTACTACTGAAACCATAAGGTGCAGCTTCATGTTCATGCTGCTCGTGTGAGCCATCAGTCACTGCATGAGTAAGAGGTTTCTTACGTGGTCACTGTTCATTCTGGTCACTGAGGTTATTCAACAGGGAGAGGTCCCAATCCTTTGCAGTGGTTTCCTCTCCCAGTCCAGCATTATTCAGGACTGGGGGTTTGCTGTCAGTAGTCTGTTGAGGGAGTTTATTTTCTTTTGAGTCAGGCATCACTAATCAGACCTAACGCTTCCTCCCAGGCTTTATTAAACAGAAATCTCTAATCCAGAAAACATTTCCAATATTAAGACTAATTGAGTGCCATAATGTCAGCCAAGGTAAATAAAGCACAAAAGGAAAGAAATAAGCTCTGGGAGTAGAATATGCTTTATTGAACACACATCTGCTACTCAGACCCATGGCTGTCACTCAGGAAGACATCATCCAGTAAACCTGATCAAACAAATCCCCACTGAACTGATAAAGCAACTCTTCAGGTGGCTTAGCTGTCACTTGAAAAGCAGCTCGCAAGCCCGTGGGCTGACACTTGTGCTGGAAGGCAGTGAGGGTTTGAAGCTCACAGATACAGTCTCCTCTGGATTTCAGAAGGAGCGAGGTCAGATCCTGAGAGCTCTGTCCTGCTCCCTTCTTTTCCCTTGCAAAGGAAAAGAGTTCTCTTCAGATTTATTTCTTCACTGTTCAAAGGGTTGCATAAAATTCAGGCAAAGTGAGTGATTTCCATCCCAGGTTTGGCTGTGGTATTTCAGTCACTGCAGAGCTGGAGTTTTAAAACTCTGCTCATACAAGTGTTGACTGACAGTGTGTACAAATATCCTGTTTATTACACTGCATTTTCTTTTGGCTCCCTGTTTAATATTAAAAAGAAAAGAGAAAAAACTTTCAAGAAGTAAATAGCTTGAGGAACATTATTTAATTTTTCTTAGTTAAAGAAACTACAGTTATGTGTATCTTCAATCTGGCTTTTTCTGCCTTTCCTTATCTTAAAAATATCTTATGCGGTACTATAAATAACTAGGAGAAGGGAAAGTGATGCTTCATGCAGGAGGGGAAAAACAGCAATGGTTGTCCTTAATCACGTTCAAACACAAATCTTGAGACTGAATGAATGTCCCTCCATGCATTTCCAGGCTGAACAGGATAGACCGAGTCCGCAGGGATTTGTGTTTCAGACCTTGGTGTCAGTGTGCATTACTGTGGGCTTTGAAAGATGCTCTTCAAATGTTTCTAAATAACCAAATGGAGCAACTCTCTCCAGCGTGATAATCTG
>NW_010290661.1:14210-22247 GCF_000700745.2 Antrostomus carolinensis | reverse complement strand
AAAGAGGGAAGGGAGAGGAGCTCTCATCCAGCTGTGCCCCAGAAATCCTTTGCCACAGTAAGCGATTAACATCAGGTTTGATCTTTCACATGATGAGGAAGGTAGATGCCGGTGTAACATCTGCACGCGGTTTGGATGCTCAGTGCCTGCACGTTTTGCATCCAAACAAGAGGGACAACTGCTTTTGAAGTCAGTGGCCAAAAGAAATGGCATTAAGGTATTATGCAGGATTTCTCTGTGTGCGGATGCCGCGGTGGAAAGGCTCTCTGACACAGCTCAGTAGCTAAAGAATGAGGTCAGGCTTTGTTTAAGCAACATAGAAAGACCAGTATATATATATATATGGGGTTTTTTTCCTGTAAATGAACATGAAGCATTAGACATGTGGCACTAGATTCTGAGCACTAGATTTTTTTTTTTTTTATCTTGCGAGAAAAAAAATCACAAAGATGCAGCACAAGATATGAGGTAAACTTCAATAAACTCTCCATTTTGCCTGCCTGCCTTTCAGTGTTTGCATTTAAACTAACATTCTAAGGCCCTTTTATGCAAAAAAAAAAGAAAAAAAAAAAAAAAAGTTTTATTCCTAGGATGGCTCTTGCAAAATTCATGGCTGGTACTATTCCATGCCCTTCTGACATGACACTAACATCCATTTGTATCAGTTTGGCACTGTGCAAGTAGGTCACACGATTATGAGGAAGTTAAAATGAATTTTGCTTTCCTTTAAACAGCAGTGGAACAGTTACCAACTGATTAAGGAAAACATTAGCAAGTACCATTTTAATTGATTTGAATGCATGTGTGTTTTCTATTGGTTTAGTTTGAGGGCATTTTTTAAACAAATAGCACTGTCATTGTGAGCCTTAATTAGATAATAAATTAATAGATAAATGGATTAGAAAGTTCAGTATGGCTTACAATCACTGCTAGCGGCATAAAAATGAGGTGCTTGGTATTAGCAATGCTAATAAATGGCATAAGGAATGCACTTGGGGAGAATGATGATGTGGCAGCTGAGTGACTGGTGAGGACCATGGTCTTTCCTTTACCCACATGTATTTTGGAAAACAAAGGTGCTCCTGTGCTTCCTTAGGAAAGATAAGGGTGGTGCTGATCTGGAAGGGTAAATATGTCAGCTCCCCAGTGCACCTCAAAGCCTGCAGATTTAATGTGGGATTCATGAAAAATTCAGTGAGCATATAGGACATATTCTAGGGGTGAGGTTACACGGGGATCAGCTCAGAGATCTGCCAAGGAAAAAGGCTCAGTATACGCAGAATATATTCAATAATAGGAAAACAACTTAACAGAGAGGGAAGTCTGGATCAGTTGGGCTGGCTAAGAAGTGCATGAGAATCATTAGGATCTTTCTGAAAAACAGGGATTTTGTGGATGTTGTGCTGCCTATTTAATTCCGTCAAGCAGTAAATCCAGCCATATGGGTCTCGGTGCTGTTCACTGAGGTAGTGACAGTAACTCAGATAACAGACACAGAGTGCTGCAGGTTGGAAAGTGATGTAAATAATCACTGGCATGAGTTCAGGCTGAGTGTCAAATACCTGAAATTAGAAAGTTAGAAGAGCACTTTCAATGGTAAGGCTTGAATATTATGCAGCTTGCCTAAAGACATGGGGTAACTTGGATTTGGGTTGGTTTTTTTCAGTTGATTTCACCTCAGATATAACTACCTTTTCATGGATGGCATGAGCCTGCAGCACTTGGTCACCAGAATTAGAGCAAGTTCTCAGGAAAGCAGAAGCCTGAATTATGTTAAAGTCATTTTTTATGATTCTCATCAGAGTATCAAACAACAGCAACTTTCTGTAAAAATCTCTATTGGATGGCCAGTATGGCTGAAACATGAATACTACTGAAAAATCTTTAGCACATAGAAGAAAATACTTGGAAAGACCCTAATGTTATTTTTTTATATATAACTTTGATGCAATCTCTTTTGCTGCTCCCCTGAAGCTTGACTTTTTATGCAGGTGATTTTTAAGGTGAGGTGAACTTCAACAGTCATTCCAACCTTTTGTTAGAAATTAACCATGGTGACAGAAACATCTTCTGGTATATATTTCAGGAGCATTTGGATAGATACTTTCTTTTATGTTCGTATTTAAGTACCTTGTGTACAGCATTGTGGTGCTTTTGTTAATGAGAATTACAGTTCCATCTGACTAAAGGCCAGCCTGATAAAAAGTCAGTAGTGTTCTATCCCCTCAGTGACACCACTAATAGTCTTATTATCAGTCTATCTAGAATATAAATGTACATTCAAAAAACACTGCAATTACTGTACAGCATATTGCATGGTGTAGAGACCTTATCACTTGAGTAATTAAAGCCTATCAAAGTACATGAAAATATATGAGGATTGAGTCACAGTCGATCTTAGGTAGGAAGAGGTAAACAAGACGCAAATGGTCTTTTTCACCTCTCGTTTTCAATGCTGGAGACACTTGTCATCTGTTAGGTTGTTTATCAAGTTTCTAATTAGTATCTTTTCCAAGTCTCTCTCCCACTCAAAGGGCTCCCATCCAAAGAAAACCTAAACAGGTTCAGAGATAGTAAATACATTACACTGGGTTGTTGCATAAGATCATGCAACTCCAGTTCTTTGCCAGCCCCATTGCACGTCTGTTGTAAACCTGAAAGCCACACAGCCATGTATGGCAGTGCTGAGGATAACGAGTTACACCACCAGAAAAGAGAGGTCCATGCCTAAACTGCTTCTGAGGGGTTTGGTGTAGGGACAGATCAAACCCAGGTCCTATTGCAAAGACTATGCCAATATATTTATTGCCATATTTAGCCTGAGACTCTGAGAACAGGGAGAATACTCAGCCTTTGGATCCACTAGCAAAATGAGTCTGGTTAGGAAGCAATGCAGGTTTAAGTCAGGCTAAGAAGGAAAGAAAGCCCACCCAGCAGGAAGAATACAGCTGCCAAAACACAATCAGGATCTTGAGAAACATGGAAATCATAAAATCATAGGATAGTTCAGGCTGGAAGGGACCTTTAAAGGTCATCTGGTCCAACCCCCCTGCAGTCAGCAGGGACATCTTCAAAGAGATCAGGCTTCTCAGAGCCCTGTCCAACCTGACCTTGAATGTTTCCAGGGATGGGCTTTCTACCACCTCTCTGGGCAACCTGGGCCAGTGTTTCAGCACCTTCAGTGTAAAAAATTTCTGTGTTCTGTTTTTGAATTTTATTTCACAGAATCCCAGAATTGCCTCGATTGGAAAAGACCTTTAAGATCATCGAGTCCAATCATAAACCCAACACTGACAAGTCCCTGACTAACCCATGTCCCTCAGCACTGTGTCTACACAACTCTTCAATCCCTCCAGGGATGGGGACTCCACCACTGCCCTGGGCAACCCCTTCCAATGCCTCAGAACCCTTTCAGCAAAGAAATTCTTCCTCATATTGAATCTAAACTTCATTTCTTTCTGCTTCAAGTGTGCAGCTAGGATGGCTATTCATTTAGGCTCTCCAGCGTTGTACTCATGGTCCTATCTTGCACCTTCACTGCTGAGAGTGTTGAACCACTGCCCGTCATGAATACTGCTGCTTGCCTTGCTCCTGCTGTCTGCAAGCTTTTACATAAAGTAATAGAGTTGGAAGACAGGTTGAAGTCCAACACACAGAGACTGGGCACTTGTCAAAAAGGAGAAAAGCTGAGGAAAACTTTGATCAGAGGTCAGTCTCCAGAATCAAAATGACAGCTAGTTTCATGAGGTTTCTGAAAGGCAACAGAAACAATGCTAGACCTCTTGTGAATAAATTGCTAGCACTGTTTCACAGAAGGTAATAATGCTCGAGACTTCTCTTGAAATTTCTTTTTAATTTGGCTAGTTGATCATCTTGAAATGCCATAAAGAAAATGTAGGGATAGGCATTGTTCTCCTGCTCTATTTCTGACGTAAGTTCTCCTGCAGGTTGTCTAAATCAGCACATACAATACAGCCATGTATTGAACTTATGAGTGCCACATGTGTCCGCAAGCTGAAAGTTCTCAGAAATTTTCTTCACATGCTCCTGCACTTCCTTCCTTCAGTTCTGTCCCTGAGTCCATAAGGATGACTTGGAGCAATATCCTGTTCTTGTAAGATCTCACCTTTTTTCTACATACCTCACTATTTCTACCACTAAAAATCATGTCCTGGGGAAAAGGATCTGCACTCTGCATTCAGCTGGTGAAACAGCTAGTTTTGTTTAGCAGATTTTTGTTTGGTGTGAATCCCTGCATTGTATGTACCCGTTTCAAACACTGTGGAAAGAAAATGTTTCCCTTCTGGAAGAGTATTTGGTCTTGCAGATAGTTTAATGCATGCTGGTGTTCAAAACCTATTAAAAAGGGAAAAATAAAAGAGGGAAGGGAAAGGGAAACAAACAAACAACAACAACAAAAATCCTTCTTCCTATTTAAATCCCTGTTCATGCGTTGCAGTTTAATATTCCTTCTACAAGAGATTGAACCAGGACCCTAAATCAAACTGATTTACAAGGCACATATTAAAATCTACATTTGGGTCAGAAAAGTCTGTGTCCAGTTTGAAACACAGGACAGAACACTGAAGCAGAATAATCACGGTTCACCCTGTAGGTCTTTTCCATTCCTAATGCCTCTGATTCTGTGAACCATCAACTGAATATTTGTGTTTGGGCCGTTCATATAGTTGATGCTCTTTCAAACCTTTCCTCTTTGCTCCAGGGATCAACAACATTGTCCAACTCACTGATCTTAAAGCACTTTTTGTGCTTCAGGACTTGGCTTATGCTGAAGTTCACATATTCCGCACTATGCCAATAGAGCAGTTTCCTGGATACAGGATTTTTAACCATTTCTCTAGGTGACCCCACTCCTTCAATAGGCCACCACTGTCTAATTTGATAGGTTTGACTGAAGACTAAAACATCATGTTCTGTGATGTAATTAAATTGAAAAACTCTAAGTGTTGGAAATAAATTGGTTTGAGATATTTGAATTGGTTCTTTCATATTTGGAGACTTGATCTAAGCTTTGGATGCATTAGGTGTATATATTAGGTATATATATTCACATCCCTGTGAGCTGTTTGGTTTTGTTGCTTCATCATGACCAAAAAAAAAAACCCCAAAAAGTCTATATGAGAAGATGCAGAAGTTACCATTCTCTTCAAGCAAGTGGGAAACGTGCTTCACTCCATTTTAACTCAGAAAGCCAAACAATCGCTTGAGAAAGCAATTGTTAAAGGGGGTTAAAGTTGTGCCTAAACCTGGCCAAGTAGTTAACTTTCCAGCACCCTTTATCCACCTCTGTTAGAGTGCTTACCAGGCACCTGCACTCACTGAACCAGAACTATTTAAACACTTTCCTGCAAACATCCCATTCCCCCATTTAACCCTAATAGCAGACCTCACCTGCTCTGCAAATAAACACGGGCTTCGGTTCTCCAAGGGAACCTTTACACCTAATATAATCATTTACTATGTGGACATTTGACTCAGGGTTGAATGTGTTTGGTGTTGGGAAAGAAGCAGGTTAAGTTTTCTCTGTGCAGTAAATGCAGGCCTAGCAACTGGTGCTGAGCTGACGACTCTGAAAATTGATGATTTGCATTAATTAATCATAGAATGGTTTGGGCTGGAAGGGACCTTAAAGATCATCCAGTTCCAATCCCCCTGCCATGAACAGGGACATCTTCCAACCTGGCCTTGAACACCTCCAGGGAGGAGCAGCCACAGCTTCTCTGGCCAACCTGGGACACTGGCTCACCACCCTCACACCAAAGAATTTCTTCCTCACATCTCAGCTCCATCTCCCCTCTGACACTTTCAAGCCATCACCCCTTGTTCTCTCACTCCCTGCCCTTGGCCAAAGTCCCTCCCCACCCTTCCTGGAGCCCCTTCAGGTACTGGAAGGCAGCTAGAAGGTCTCCCCGGAGCCTTCTCTTCTCCAGGCTCAACAGCCCCAACTCTCTCAGCCTGTCCTCACAGCAGAGCTGCTCCAGCCCTCGCATCATCCTCGTGGCCTCCTCTGGACTCGCTCCAGTAGGTCCATGTGTCAATTCACAAAACAGGACAGGGTATGATGAGATAGTGATGAACTGGGCGATAACATCTTAGTCTTTTGAGTCCCCATGGAGAGGTGATAATTTCTGGTCATCCTCCCTAGGCACAGATTTTTATATGGTGACCTGGAGGGGGTTCGTCTCTGTTATCTCTACTATCATGCTGTATTAGCATTCAGTTGTCCCAATCACTCAACCAAACCTTCTAGGCACCACAGGGACATAGTATGGAGCATACAGCTCCCAGAAAGGACTTTGGGAATGTGGGTGTCCTGCCCGGCATATCTCACATTATGTTCTTCCAAAAGGATTTAGCTGCCATATAATTTTGATAAATGAGGCAAAGCATGGTGATGGCATGGGCTTTTTCAAGTTGAGATGCAGCTAGAAAGGAGAAAGATAAACTTGTAGCTTTTATGGATTAACTTCTGGTTTCTAAGAATAACATAGATAAGCTAGTCTTAATTAGACAGAGCTTAAAATCACATATAATGAATCTGAGACAGAAGAGATTGCTGTATCTGAAAGAGAAGTCACCACTGTTCTTTAGATAAGCTCCCAGATTTTCAGATGAGAAAAAATAAATATTGCAAAAATGGGTTTTCCTTACTTAACCTTCCCAGCCAGACTCACCAGGCCCCTGTTCTTTGCCTTGTTCACTTACTCAAACTGTCTACCACTAAAAAAACCAAGGCAGTTCAAACACAGGGATGTTTTTACCAGAAATCATTGTTTACTCTCCTATGTCTTTTTTTTTAAAAAAAAAAAAACAACTAAGTTAAGAGGTTGCCCTTCTCCACACATTTGGGACAGAAAGGTCTCTCCTCTGTAACAAAAGGAAAGGTCCAAGCCAAAAATGTGCAAGTAAGTCAATCACACAAACATGCAGAGATGTCACACCTGAAATAGTCTGCACAAAATCTGCACAAAAATGATGTCTGTTTCTTATCTGTCATGACAGTCGTTTATTTTTATGAACGCGAGCATTCACTCACAAAAATAAAGCCGGGCAGCATTTCATCATGATTCTGTTTCCTCAAAGGTATTTCCTACAAGGTGTTGGATTCACTTTCTATATGATCAACAGCTATCGCTATGTAATTACCAGTGAGCAGGTACCGGTTCTGAAGGTCACACTGACAGCGTACATGTCCCTAACACAGCTGCTTCTGTTTAACGTTCCTAATAAAGGGAGGGAGACATTTGATTTTGATCAAGGTTTTAAGAAACACCATATCTACAGAGGCCGGACATTTTCTTTCTCACTTCATCAGGAAACTTTTCAAGATGGAAATGCAGGACTGAGCAGTTTATCATAGAGATGACCTGGCTTCGGCAAGCCTTGGATAGGTCACAGGCTTCCCATTGCGACTACAGGAAAGTTTTTTATCCTGAAATACAGCAGAATTTGGTTAGTGTACATCTTCTGGGTTATATTTTGAGTCTGCTGGAGGTTTTTTGAGTCTTTTAGTAGCTCTTGTTGCAAGTTTAAGACAAAAGTGTATTTATTTGTGGAGGGATGGTTCATTTTTTACTTTTTTCTTTCTTTTTTTTTTTTTTTTTAATTTAAACTGCTTCTTTATAAAGGTCACTCAAGTCCAGAGCAAAAGAGGATTAATTACTACCAGCCATAATTTAGAGACAAATTACCTTCCTGATATTTTGGCCGTCTAGGCTACACCATGGAAAAGCCATCTATCTGAGAGAATGACATGGGTGATTGTAACCTACAGTCATATTGAGAGCTGGTATGCTTCATGTCCCCTGAAGAATGATGTAGGTTTTAATGTATTAATAAGAAAGGGTATAAAAATAATGCCATACTCCTATGCAACTTTTCTCATCCAAATAAATTGGGGTTTTTTTTCCCCCTTAATAAGACTGAGAAAAAAGTTATTTTACAGCATCACAGATTGATTTCAGTGGGGTTTTTAACAGAATAAATGTTCCTCTGCATGAACACAGCCAGCAGGAT
>NW_010290661.1:0-14177 GCF_000700745.2 Antrostomus carolinensis | reverse complement strand
TGGGTCTCATTAAACAGTGCCTTCTGCTATTAGTAACTCAATTAAAATCAATAAGATTGGTGCATGTGGAAAATAACCTTAGGTAATCAGCTCTGTCGAGGCACGAAGAACATTTTTGCACATGGCAAGCAAAGCTCAAATGTTCACACTTGTCAGTGGTGGATCTTGAAGTGAGGATTTCAGAAATCCACCTCCCTCAGAAGCCCTGATCCAGGAAAGTACATAGGCACACCTTGAAGGATCTGAATCTCAGCCTGGTCTCTCTAGAGACCTGAAAAACCTGAGGGCTTATCCATGTCATGCAACAATGCATCAGTATTTTGCTATGGCACCAGTCTGTGCTGGTGAGTCTCTTTAGTCCTTGGCAATGCTAAAGAGCCCAGTATTGCTTCTTAGCTCTGGGACACACCGTGGGAAGGTGGCTACGAGGCAGAATCTCATTTGTATCCATGTGGTTTTTTCATTTCCAAAGCTGACCTGTTTGAAGCCAGCTGTGTGCATCTCTATCTCCTTCTGAGTGTCTCACAGACCATTTCTAAGCCTACTCCATCCATCTTACATTTTAGCAACACATTTATCTCATGCTGCTTATAAATACCCAGATAACTCTTACAGTGAACTTTTCTGCCTACAAGTCTTTTCATAAAGGCCAGAATCTTTTTTGCCACCGGTACCAGATAATATCTCTTCTCAAAGGTCAATCATAAATGCACTCATTCCATTTTATTATTCATAGTGGCTTCTGCTTGATTTCTGGCACGTTCAGGCTCTGGGACAATCTTAGAAATTCACTGTGCTATTGCCAAGTGGAAGTCTTTTAAGAAAGGACAAAAATGCCTGTTGAGAGAGTTCACAGGAACCTTACATAAAAAGGCAAAATAATGGGAAAAAGTTGTCAGATAGGAAGAGTCTGGGTATACAAAACACCTGGCTGAGACATTAATCAGTGTGGTGTCTTCTTTAACACTTTCCATGCTCTTTCATTTGGGAATAATGTACAATTCTACTTGAGGTTGCAAGACAGTTAATTAGCATCCATAAGCTTATAAATAGGATTTCACAGAATAGCCGATAAGCTGGTATTATTAGTGTTCATTTCACTCTAGTTCCAGTCCCTTTTGAGATGAAGGCAGGTTTTATTAGAACAGACCTTTCACAAAACACAACTATTCATTACAGATTCCCATTCAACACCAAGGTGTGAGGGGTAGATTGGTTTAATTTGCTTTTTTTTTAGTCACAATGCCACTCTTTCTAATAATACTAAAGTTTCTTAACCAAATGGGATGATCAAGTGGATAGACACTTGTGGTGGGAATCAAGGGATGTGTTGTGCTCTCATCTGATCTGCTGGAAGATTTTGGTCTGATAGCTTTACTGCCCATCCATTTTGTGTGCTAAGAAGCAAACTTGCTTCTGTCAGACAGTTTGTCAGATAAAACATGATGTGTAAACGCTAAGCATTGTTCTGCTGGGATAGTTTTGGAAACCAGAGTTTGGAATTTGATTTTTTATCCAGGGACTCCTAAGACCTCAGTGAACAGGTGGCAGAAGATGCTGTTATTCAGAATATGTTCTAATCACTTCTAGAGGTTTGCATAATGCAACAGGGATTTGCAAAAATCCTCATGCACAAGGGCATGTGCTTATCACCTGGCAGGGATCTGAAGGGACTAACTCCTGCTCGTACAGCAATGTGCAATCTGCTAGATGGATCATTCCTGTATGGATTTTAGTACTGGCTTTGGTGAAAGAGTCTACTGAATTAACGAACAAATGAGATTGGGAGAATGTAATGGTTTGAGAAGCACTATTCTAAGAACTATAATTCCAGTTCCGTCAGTGATGGGTACAGAAATCACTCTTCCAGTCCAGTTTTCCATTACATGGTTTAACAGCCACCTTGTACCACTGGGAAGGATAAAATGGGAAGTGTAAAGAAGATATTCATTGATCCATTTCTTGTCTAACTTGACAGGATCACAGCAACAGCAAGTAAGAAAAAAGAATGGAATACATCATAAAACCTTTCCTGTTCCTCCAACTGTCCTTTGCCCACAGCAAAAGTACATCTTGAATTATTTTTATTTAAGAAAAATCAGCAATAATTTTTACAATATCTGGCCGTACAGGTTTGAAATTATTTTAAATATACCTATTTATTTCTTGAGGAATCACAGAAGTTAATGACTTAAAGAGTTGTTTTCACAGTTAGGGAAAATCCATGCCTGTTTGTTTGATCTTTACCCTAGTATTACTGTATAATCAGACACAACTGTTTTCTCTAAATAAAATGTTGACCCTTCCATTTTCCAACTAGCATTAACAAAAGCAGCAGACATGCCTGTTGCTGTGGAGATTTTGAGCCACAGACCAATCTCTATTCTTCTACCTGACTCAGCTCAGAAGTTAGAGCAGCTGGAGGTATTTTCCCCCACGATACATTTTCTGGACATACATGTGTTTTATTGAGCAAACCAGAGGGGAAAATAATTTGCAGATGCTATACCTTCCCATCCTGTGAGTCCAATGGCCAAGTTCATCACTCTTATTTCATCAGTTCCCTTTCTGTACATCGTATTTTGCAGTGCTGTACAAAATTCTCTCATCTTTTTGTCTCTTCTCCATATCCTGTAAGCTTTCTCTAGCAGCTTCTGGTAGTCTCTCTCTCTCTGACTTTCTTCACAGCAGATTTAACTTCCAGCATCTCTGTGCTTTTTGTGTTTTCAGCCTTCAGTTCTCCATTTGTTCAAAGTAGTCCAAGTGGCATTTGCTTCTGTTGCCTATGTTTACATGGCCATGTGGCCACATGTATCAGTGATACACACACTACAACAAAGGCCAAAAATTAAATCTGTGTACAAAGTATAGATCGTTCCATAAACAGACATGTTCAGGTTGTTGACCTTCTCTTTTTATCTGTGCTGTTTGAGACCAGTGGTAGATTTTCTTCTATTTTAAACAATAGGGTTATTTCATGTCATTCGCATCAGGTTTTCACATCCTTTTATTACTTGATACGTTCTCCCTACCAAAATTGTGAGGATGTAGAGAAATCGGTTTGGTGCTTTACTACCTGAAGAGCTTTAAATTATTACAACCATTATCAATACAGTTATAAAACTGATATTGTATAGAAAACTATTTCTCAAAATGAGCCAGCAAGCATCTGTACGCCATTTGAGACCTTGAAATATCAGCCTAGCGGCATATTTTTGTAGGTGTGATAATTTGAGGAGTTAGTCAAGAAAACACTTACAGGCACAGGTAGTATCTTTTATTAGAAGTGTTATACTCAGAAAACACAGACAGGCTTCCTTCAGATCTGAAATAGAAGCAGCAGACTTCACAGCTAAGTGCAAGTTTAGAGAAATTGCTTAGAGTTTATAACAGAGCTTGTACGAGTGTATATTTTTGCAGGGTAAATGGCATGGAATAATGGCTACCAGAACCCTTTTGTGTGTGTCTGTCAGGACTTTTAATGTTCACACTAGAATGACCACTTTGATTATGAAGTAGTTCTATTGCTCCCAGATTCCAGAGCCTCTGCTTTCATTGACTGGAAGGCAAGAATACTCAAATAGTGCCAGGTGCTGGTTTAGTTACCTCGGGGACATGCATAAGAAAAATCACAGGCATGTAACAAAAAGGAAATGTCATGCCTTTTCACATCTATCTTTGCATCAGCTTCAGCATAAAAGAAAATGAAAAGAAAAAGGAGAAAGGAAAGAAAAAAAAAAAAAAAAGGAAAAAGAAAAACCAGAAGCCAGCCCAGGTATTGTGGAACAGCAGACAGACCCAACCAGAACTGCCTTTGAAACAGCCTTAGATAAGGAATGCCTTCAGGAACCTTCAGATGCAAACTAGTTTGTCAACAGCGCCTGTACCTGTCCACTGGTAGAATCCCAAACCTAAATGAGTTTTACTGTAGCTTCTGTGTACACTGAGCCTATGACAGGGAGCAACGAGCTTTTGTTTTTCTTAAAACATCTCCAAATGTGTGTTGTTTTCCCATGGGCATGTGGTGGGTTAGTTTATGCCCAAAGGCACAGGGATAGACAGCAGCTTTTTTTCAGGCAATAACACTAAAAATACAACTTATTCTTTCTGTACAAAATCTGAGTGCAGGTGACTCTTGACCATTTAAGATATATCTGGAAACAACTCACATTTATGATTCTGTGTGTTAGCAATTTCAAGCATTGGCTCTTAAGCATAATTTTGTTTGTTTATTTGTTTGATTATGTAAACAGACACATGCTAAAATCCACTTACTGTCTTCACTGGGTTCACTTACTGTTGCTCTGGGTTCTCTGCACCTATGAAAAAATCAAGCTCCAACACAACCAAAAAAATCCTGATGTGCTTGCCATCAGGGCTTCAACATTTGATGAAATCAGCATTTCAGTTTAAATAAAAAAAGGTGAATTTTGGTGTTTTGCTCTAAGGACTGAGGTCTGCAAATTGTGACTTTTACGTACCGTCCATCATACATAACAGGAGCCTAAGAAACTCGGTGAAATTTGGGAGATTTGGTCCCAAACAAATTGGGAGAAAACCAGTCTGTATGGAAAAAACATCTAAATTCTGCTTTCCATACTTTGTGTGTGAAAGTGGAAGTGGAAGGAGGCAGACGGCCCTGAAGATAAGCAGAGGAAGTTCTAGTCAACTTACCATATGGAATCCCACCTTGACAGTACAGGGAGCTCTGGTGTCTCCTATGTTTTCATGCATGAATATCCTTAAGTCTTCCAGTGAAAGTAACAGGAAGGCTTTGAGCGTCAGACTTTCTAGCCATCTTCTGAGGATGGATGTGTGGTGACAATGCCCATCCCTTCTGAAATAATTTAGGAGTTGGAGTCTTTTCCCAAGAAGTGGGAAACCTTGGTTCTAGGCTCCATTCAGTTAGGGTGGGATTAGCTACTTTTAGGCTTTTTGAGGATTTAAGAGGGCTCTTCATCTCAGTGTACACTTCAGCAAGGTTGGGCAAGAGACAGATTTCTCTCTCTGATAATGTTATTTTTATTATAAAATCAGGGAACCAGCAGGTTAAGTAGCAAGACACTTAATGAGCACAGAAACCTACACAAGTGGGTAGCCCCTAAAAGTGATCAAGTTTGCTGATCATCTGGGACTTCAGGAAACTCCCCAGCATCATTTACATTCATTTTGCTGTCCCCTGTAATTTTTTTACCACTTTATAAACAAAAGAGAAATGATTATATATAGAATCAAAAAGCCATACATTTTGAAAACCTTTTTCCACCTCTAGCCTGTTCAAGTTCATTTTAGTTATTCTTTCCTATCTTGTTCTAATATCATTTTACTTTTCACATCAAGGTCAGTTCTTAGAGGATATTGAGCAATTAAATGGCTTAATTACAGTGCCTACATAAATATACTAAGTAAGGAAATTGAAGGTCTGGGTAATTATCCTAACACAAAAATCCTTGCTTATTTTATCTTTCTTCTCCCTGATAAGCAGTAACTGTTATGTTTGTTTCAATTTTTCCAAACAATTTTTAGCACTTCTTTCCAGTCAGCCTTTGAATTTTTCTAGGTAATTCAGTGAAATTCTTCAGAACCAGTTGGTAAATTAATTTTCCAAGCGTTTTTATAAGGTTGTGATAAAGGGACACTTTAGGAGTTCAAGTAGGAGCTACGTTTATACTATTATCTTTTCACTAATAGGGCCACTATATAGGATGTGACATCAGGAAGGAAGTATGCTGTAAGATGAAGAAACAGCCCAGAGAAATAACACGGCTACTGTATTTTTCTGTACATAGGACAAGAAAACACTGTAATACTCCTGGGAAGTTTCATATGTACAAGATTGTAATTCTCCCATAAGAATTATAATACAGCCTTGTGAATAACTGGGGTTTAGATTAACCTGGGGTTTTTTTGTTGTTGTGTTTTGGTTTTGGCTTTTTGGTTTTTATGAAAAGCATACTCGAAAAATTGTCCAGGAGAGAAAAAGAACCTTTTCTCTGTGCATGTGGCTGCTGCACAATCAAAATTTAAAAGAGTATGGGGAAAACATTGCTCATATGAATGTGTGCAGAGATAGCCCAAAGGTAAAAATTAGAGCAAAGCTGAAGCCAGACTCGCTCATTAAAGCGTGGTGGAACCACTGTAACCTCATGAAGTGCCTCAAGGGCTGTTAAGCAAGAGCTTCTCCACTCCACTCATTTGGCCAACACACATGTGGACAGCGTAGCAACCTGATGAAAGGCAGCTGGGTCTGGTCATGGTGCTTGCAGATCAGGGTTTTTAGTTTGAAAATAAATGTAAGAAAGAAAATATCTGTATAAAGTATTGAATCGTGTACAGAAGGTCAAGCTTGTCAAAGAGGTCAGGCAGGTAATCATCAAAATTAGAGATAAAGGAGACCACTGTGTTACTTAGTCTGTTCAGACTGCTGAAGAGTGTTCAGTGCAGGATAACATAAGCACATCTGAGAGTGGGCGTTGTTAGACCTCTAAGACTCTGGAACAGGCTGTCCAGCTTAATTGATCGTGAGTTTAAAATTAGACTTGTTATAGAAGGGACTTCTATTCTATAGTGAATAACTACCTCAGAGATGGACAAGATAACCAACGAGGGCTGTTTGATGCTCAAAACATAAGGATTCTCTGCTTCCATTAGTATTTTATCAAAACCATTACATTTAAAAAAGGAAAGCAGGGAATATTTCATTGTTAGTATGTGAAACTAGCTGTTACATATTAGTTTCAAGGCAAACACCTTAAACTGAGAAAAATAATTCCCCATTGGTTGTCCACAGAGCACATACTCTTTCAACAGTAAGGAAGAAAAATAAAGGCTATTAGCCGTTTTGCTTTATTGTATAATTTTGATTAGCATGTAGTATCAGAAATAGATTTCTCCCCATACAACAGGGTGTAATTAACTGCTTTCTGGGAGCACTACAGGGCTGGAATCAGCCCACAGTGGGGACAGGGTGGTACATCAGGTAGACCAGTAGTTTGTTCTGTTCTGGCAAAACCTGTATCATGTTTTCGCACGGGTTCTGGTGACGTATTTCCAAGCAGTGAATTATTTTCTAATACTGCTCTCATCTTTCTGAAACAGCTTTTTCTTGAAGATAACCAATTCCTTTAACTATCCCTCAGAAAAATAGACAGAGGCTGGGGGAATGAGAGACAGAGAGACAGTTAAATGAATGAGATCACAGTTATATGCTCTCGTAAGGCCCCACCTGGAGTACTGCGTCCAGTTCTGGAGCCGCCATCACAAGAGAGACCTGGAGCAGCTAGAACAAGTCCAGAGGAGGCCACCAGGATGATCCGAGGACTGAAGCACCTCTCCTATGAAGACAGGCTGAGAGAGTTGGGGCTGTGCAGCCTGGAAAAGAGAAGGCTCAGGGGAGATCTTATAGCGGCCTCCCAGTACCTGAAGGGGCTACAAGAAAGCTGGGGAAGGACTTTTCATAAGGGCAACTAATGACAAAACAAGGGGAAATGGGTTTAAGCTGAAAGAGCAGAGGTTTAGATTAGATATGAGGAAGAAGTTCTTCACTGTGAGGGTGGTCAGACACTGGAACAGGTTGGCCAGAGAAATGATTCAAAATGCATAAAAGGCACATCCAGCTTGGATGAGGCTTTGAGCAACCTGTTCTAGTGGAAGGTGTCCCTGCTGATGGCAGGGGGGTTGGAACTGGATGATCTTTAAGGTCCCTTCCAATCCTAACCATTCTATGATTCTATGATGATACTTTTCCCTGTATTTAGCCCTATTGCTTATAGCCCACACTGCTGTGAATGCTTCTCCAAACTATGGAGATTCTACTATTTTTTACAAATAATCCTCATATGAATCATAGAATTATAGAATGGTTTGGGTTGGAAGGGACCTTCAAGATCATCCAGTTCCAACCCCCCTGCCATCAGCAGGGACACCTTCCACTAGAACAGGTTGCTCAAAGCCTCATCCAAGCTGGATGTGCCTTTTATGCATTTTGAATCATCATTACCTTCCCTCTATACAAAAAATCTCTCCTAATTGGGACCTTTCTTTGTATAGTGACTTGAAAAAATTTGCATTTTTCACTGAGCAGGGAACTGAACAAAAGTCAAAGATTTTTTTTCTTGTAGGGCAGAAGTCAGTAAAGCAATGATTAAGGCATTCAAATTGCAGCTTTAAAGATCTTAATCGAGGCTTTGAAGAAAAAAAGCAATAAAATCAGCGATGCCTCTGAAATTTTCTGAAGCCTTGCTATTGCATTTGCAAGTTGGTTTGTTGTCTGTTGAAAGACATAAGGTCATTTTGGAGGAAAAATAGTTGTTTTCGTTTTAGGACTGGAAATACCATTCAGTAACCTGAAACTTTGTCTGTACCAATTTCCTTTTTTCTTGTGGGTGATTGTTACTCTTTACTTGCTAATGTTGCTCTAGGTCTGAAATATAAAGCAAATCAGAATTTTGGGTCCAACACCATTTTTTTCCTGTATATTATTGTCATATTGGGCAATACCACTGACTGGCAATCTTTCCCAGGAGAGAAAAGCATCACCTCCAGAAGCATAGCTATATTTTGGCTCTTTGCCTTAGCAAGAATTCTGAATGTTTTCTGGGAAAATCAAGCTGAAGTGCGGGTTTATAAAGGGAAACTTTGGATTAGAGCAATGAGGGCTGCACATCTTCACATCTTTTTTTTCAGTAAGTATGTGGTCTTCACTTCAACCTCCCTGGAAACGTAGCACTTGTCCTGCCTTCAGATTGTAGCAAAGGGACACTCTCAGGCTCTTACTGCCTGCAGAACATTTTGAATAGCTCTCCTCCACAGTAATTACAGCTACTCAAGCACAAACAACTTCCCTACTCTTACAGCTTGCATTGCAAGAACACCTAATGGCCAAACACAAGATCAAGGTCCTGCTGTTTTGCTAGCTTCACATGCACGTAAGGAGAAGCATCCCATGTCTCAAAAAGCCTGCAGAATAAATAGACAAAAAAGATCAAAACTACTGGATGAGGCAGGAAAGTTCTGATTTTTTTTTTGTGAGCTGTGTCAGGCACAGGGTACGTGCAAGATTCAAATGCATTCCTGAGGGAGCATGAGGTGGATGTCAAATGAGAGTGCAATACATAAGGATCAGATCAGACAGGTCTGAAGTGTTCTCCCCCAGGTTACACAGCAGGTCTCTCAAAGGGAAAGGAATAACACCCACCATCAGCCTGGCTGCAGAGAGACAGACTTAGGGGTCCTGCAGGCTGGCCCATCTGCAGGACAGGGCTGTGCAGAGGTGCAGCCCCTTTAGCACAGCACTGTGCCCTGCCACTTCTGTCTAGAGCACATGAACTCAGGCTCAGCATCATTCTGGTGCAGCCATCCTGCTCCTTCTTCTGCAGGAGCTTCACACTTGCTGCTGTTTTCAAGTCCAGAGCCCCAGGGTTAGCTCACAGAAAGAAACTGCTATGGAAAATAACCTTTTTTCTTAAACAGATCCCTTTAGAAGTCCGTCTGAGAACAGTCTTTTAGCACTAGATTGCCTTGATCTCTTTTCTCAGCTGTAAAAAGAGGATGATCTTCTGAACCATGACTCTTAGATGTTGAAGGGAGGCTGTTTGCTTTGTTTGAAATCGTGCACTGGAAAAAAAA
The DNA here is from genome assembly GCF_000700745.2 of Antrostomus carolinensis. Classification (NCBI taxonomy): domain Eukaryota; kingdom Metazoa; phylum Chordata; class Aves; order Caprimulgiformes; family Caprimulgidae; genus Antrostomus; species Antrostomus carolinensis. The sequence continues at coordinate 4,550 of NW_010290661.1, read as the reverse complement.
GGTCTTCCAAAAATTAAGGGAGATTGGCTAGAATCTAAGTAATAACAGTCACTGAAACATGAGTCCATGCAATTTTAGGGATGCAAGCACCCAACCGTAATGGGGATAAAAGTGGGATCAGGAGGAAATTGTCCCAGTAAGTGTAAGAGGCTAAACAAGTAAGTTCATTAGCCTTATGCAGAGCAGAAATCCAAAGCCAACCGTGATTTTAACTAAAACAGGAACAGATACAATCTCTTTATTCAGGCAACATTCCTCTCACCCCAGATTTCCTCCCCAGAGAGTTTACAGATAGGCGGGTTGGATTCTCACTGCAGTATAACTTTGATACCCCTTTGTCACGCTCCAGAGATCTGCAGCCATATGTTTTCTTTGGACTGTACGTACTCATGCGGACTATGTTTCTTCCCAAGAGAAGCATAAAATATCATTGCTTTAAAGTTCTCTTTCACTGCAACTTTTATCTCCAGCTGCCCATGTGTTTAGTCTCCACTTCCATCGCTACTATACGGTACCTTTGTCTATGGGCTTGGAAGGAAAGTGTTAAGTCTGCACATATGATGGAGCCTTAGGTATCATGGAGCAAAGTGAAATATCACTGCCAAAAACATCTCGGTGAGACTGCTTTATCTTCAGGCAGGTTCTAGACATTAAGCCCAGGGTTCATGCTGCTTTCACTTACGCACCTGAGTTAGGATTGCCCAAGGCTCCTGGTATAATCAATGAAGAGAAATAAGACACTCCAACTCAAATTACAGACAGGGTAAGTGGCCTCTGGAAGATAAGGTTGTACTTCCCCTGACTGCAGGGAGACCCTATAGTGACTACACTGCACAATATCACATTATCCTCTCACTTCCCCAAACAAGTTCTGGATTGGCTCTACAGAGGGATCTGTCCAGGCTGGATCGATGGGTCGAGGCCAACTGTATGAGGTTCAACAAGGTCAAATGCCGGGTCCTACACTTGGGTCACAACAACCGCATGCAATGCTCCAGGCTTGGGGAAGAGTAGTTAGAAATCTGCCTGGTAGAAAAGGACCTGGGGGTGCTGGTCAGCAGCCAGCTGAATATGAGCCAGCAGAGTGCCCAGGTGGCCAAGAAGGCCAATAGCATCCTGGCCTGGATCAACACTGGTGTGGCCAGGCTGGACCACACCAGTCAAGGAACTGAAGTCATCCTTCCCCTGTCCTGGGCACTGGTGAGGCCACATCTAGAGTGCTGGGTTCAATGTTGGGCCCCTGACTCCAAGAAGGACATGGAGGTGCTGGAGCGTGTCCAGAGAAGGGCAATGGAGCTTGGGAAGAGTCTGAAGCACAAGTTTGATGAGTTCACGGCTGAAGGAACTGGTTGTTGACCCTAGAGGAGGTTGAGGGGAGACCTTCCAGCTCTCTCCAACTCCCTGAAAGGAGGGTGTAGAGAGGCGGGGGGGGGGGTGGTTGCTCTCTACAACTACCTCAAAGGAGGTTGTATCAAGGTGTAACAAGTGATAGGACAAGAGGAAGTGGCCTCAAGTTGCACTAGGGGAGATTTAGATTGAATATTAGGGAAAAATTCTTCACCCTTCACAAAAGGGTTTTCAAGCATTGGAACGGGCTGCCCAGGGAAGTGGTGGAGTCACTATCCCTGGAGGTGTTTAAAAGACGTGTAGATGTGGTGTTTAAGGACATGATTTAGTGGTGGACTTGGCAGTGCTGGGTTAATGGTTGGACTTGATCTTAAACATCTCTTCCAGCCTAAATAATTCTATGATTCTACGATTCCTTTTACAACTGTAACCTTTATTCCTTTCAAGAGCAGCTCGTTTGTGATTGTCTAGTTAACATGGGGAAATACACATTTTATTCCTTAAGAGCATAGTTTGCCTCACCATGTATTGTTTTACATACATTGCATGTAATCCCCATCCTCACTGGACAGGAAGGTCTCACAGTTTATCACTGATCATGTGCTGAACTTGTGGATTTTTTGGTGTTTTGGCTATAGGATGAATTAATTTTGCTCCCTGGTAAGTGGGCTCTAATGTCACATGATTTTGGTTGGTTTCTAGTGTTCCATAGTTTTTTCTCCTCTGGCATTACTTCAGAAGTTAATTTTAGAAAATTATTGCCAATCACACTGCAAGATACTTGTGTGTTATTTGCTGGTGCAGGTAAAAAAAGTCTTGCAATGGCCTATGTATTGTAACTTTTCCCTGCTGGAGTAACAGGAATGTGAAAGGGTGTTTTGCCTCCACCAAGCATATCAGGAAAAAGTTTTGCAAGGCTAGTGTAAAGCTTTTTGTTAGCATTAAGCTTAGAGAAAGCAATTTCTACAAAGCCTACATTTAGGTGCTCAAATATAGGAAAATGGACCTTTTAGGAGATTTGCATGTAATCATTTGCAGAGAACTTCATACTTTATATTGGGTGTTTTGGATCAGACAGAGCATTAGTGTCAGATTGAGAGAGGCCATTTCACGGGCAGCTCATCAGCCTTCCTACTGATTACATTATTCTTTTACAAGTTGGGTTTGAGTAAAGCTGTACAAGCTTTTGTAATGCTGATCCATAATTAGGGGCTTGCATTTCCCTTAAAACTTTAGATGATGTGAATTACTTGTGTAAATATTTCACAAGGAATTATATAAATATTCTGTGGTGATTAGGATTGTTTATACCGTCGCTATCAGAAGAGACTCTTTCTTTCTCGAGCCTTATTTCTTTGATTTTGAAAGAGATAAAAGGAATCTCCCATACATTTGGAAATTACGTTACCTGTTTGTGCTTTTGAATAACAACACAATCTCAGCCTCGGAGACTGATGTTTCAGAAAATCATGTAGCTAACTTTCACAATCTGTTTCTACTGTTGTGCTTACAAATGAGCAAGCTGAGTATCCGGCTCAGGCAATTGCCCGTGTAATTTTCTGAAAATCTGCCGTATTATTTTCTTGTGTTGGCAAAAAAGTGCGGCTGTGCTGCTCGAGAGCACCCCAAGCCCTGGAGCAACTACGTTTCAGAAGGGAACAATTTCCTCCTTGCTCTTCTCCATCTTGCTCAATGGATAATTGTTTTCTGCTGTTTTGGGTCAGGTTAGTAACCTCAGGAGCTGGAAGAAAGGAGATCTGAGGGCTGGGTAACTTCTTGTCCTTTTTTACCTTCTGCTTCATTTGGGGAATAATTGCATAAGGCCCAGATGCTCAGTTCATGATCTGTGCTGGGACAGAGGCAGATAAGAGGCATAGAGTTGAGGTGCTTCTACATATCCCAGCATCACATCTCCCCTCGCAGAGCCACAGCCATTCCAGATGTTTCCCACCCACAGGAAGGCCTGTCCATGGTCTGCCCTGTACTAACTAGACTGTTCCTGAGTTCTTGACGACAGTGACTTTGTGATTTCTTTGATAAAAAATACACCATCCTGGCAAACAGGTGAATCACAAGAAAATAATTACATTTCTTCATAGCACAGAGGAGGGAAAAAACCACAATGTGGAAGAGTTAACACAAATCATCCATATGGCTGGTGAAGTCCATGTAACATATGTTCTTCATACTCCACTTCAGACCAAGGGAATTTATTCATTCCTTCTTAACCTTGCATGGCCCTTTTTTCCCCAATATTCCAGTCTTCATACAGGGCATGTGATTATTTCTCATTTTAGAGGCCCAACTACTCATTTCTTAATTTTGGTGACATGGCAGCTGCCCAGGTTTTTCTTGTTAAGATGATATTCATTTGTCCCCTTTATTTCACTTATTTTCCCCTCTGGCTCCATAGCTATAAATCAAACACACAAAATTAAATTAAATAAAATAAACATAAGTGCAGGTGGAAATTCAGGAAATATAAATAACTATGACTAGTTTTCCAAGGCCGCTTTTTTAATCAATTCTAAACACAAGATATATATTCCCCGTTGAACTAGCAACGTTGTGACCACCTATTGTTAAAGAATAGCAATAAATCTGCACAACAATTCCTTACTCCTATGATTCACTGACATGTTTTGCCAGACAGCTAGTTGAGCTTGCTCTGTTTCCAGAGGTGTTTTATGCTGTCCACAGGAAAGGCATGATCTGCTGCCACGAGACAGGCACGAATGTTGTTTGTCCCTTAGGAAAATTCCTTCTTTCTCCATCTCTGAGGGAGCGAGGCTCCTGGATGCTAAAAGTCTTTTACCATGTGATAATCAGGGCTTGTCTTTAAATGTCTTGTCTTTGTTCTCCTTCACCTTGAAAAGCAAAATGCCAGATATTCTCCCACTCTCCTTCTCAACCCAGTAGGATCTCTGATGCTCTGAAATACTAGTGGAGCAAATCACTACCCTTGATATTCTGTAGGGAACTAAACACTGCCAAGCAGGCAGGGCACTGCCCTTCCCACCTTGTCCTGTGTGTCAGCAATCCATCTCAGAGGTGCTGCTCGGGGATGTCCTCATGCCCACTCTGCCTGTCCCCTTTCATATCAGATCTCACCCTTGCAGCACTGCTTCATGCTTCCCAATCAGATATGGTGTGGGATGAAATTGCCTGAGTTTTAGATTTTTTATTTTATTTTATTTTATTTT
>NW_010290660.1:31227-34144 GCF_000700745.2 Antrostomus carolinensis | reverse complement strand
TGTACAGGCATTTCAGGGAGCAAGCCGAGTAAGATCTTGCTTTGAAAACATTGAGAAATTTATTTCTCTTTTTTAAATTCTTCCAGATTTTTTTTTGGCCTAATCTGCTTCTAATGTACCTTTTTGATCATCTATTTTAAAAAAGCATGTGTTTTTTGCTTATCCCCCACACTATAAGGTTAATCTAAACATAATTTTATTTTTAAAGTGTATCTTGTAGTATCATTATACTGCAATGTGATATTAAAATTGTACAGCACATAGAAATTAATTTCTCATGTTCTGATAAAAGTGACATTAAAAAAAGAGTGCACTCTTAAATATCCAATTCACTGTGATATTCCTCTGAGAGTTTTCTTTTCTCACATTTTGGGTATTTGTCTCCCTGCCATCTAGTTTTTCTCATATATCTGGGAAGTTTATTTGAGTTCTCTACTGAGGATTATCCTGTCTTTTCATAATAATCCCTAAATCCTTTATTCTGGTCCATTTTTTTATGGCATATTACCTTTTCTGGGCACATTCTTTTTTCAAGTGTTTGTTTCCTTACTTTATTTTCTTGGGTTTTTTTATACTAAATCAAATAAATTAGTTATTTGCTCATGCTGTTAATCTATTTTCATCTTTATGACTTTGGTTGCCCTTCTTTGTGTTTACCTTATCTACCCTTCAAACATTTTGCTTTCCTTTAAATGTAGTTATTTTATAACTTAATCTTTCCTTGAGGCACAAACAGCTTCAATTATAATCCTTGAACTTAATTTGATTTTATCTACAATAAAGAACTTTTCCTTTATGCTTTCAGAACACATCTTGTTTATTTAAGATAGATCAGTGCATTTTACTTTCCTAATGGTTTATTAGGCTAGTGTTTTGCATGGTAGATAAAAAAAAAGAAAAAAGCCAAGCATAGTCTTTTGGCACCTTCCTCTATTTTCATAAATACCACCAGTGTTTTATTAATAATAGGTAACAATTTTTTTTTTTAATAGCATTTTCCTCTTCTATTCCATTCATACTACAGGGATGACAGTTGTTCATTATTATAGTCTTAATGAAGAGTACTTAACTCTTTTAATTGCCTAGAGTTATTTCAGAAGTCCTTGATAAGGAGGAAGAGTGGTCCAGTTGAGAGTCAAGCATGTGAATATGAGCTGAGCTGAGGATGGAAGAAAGCATCTATCCATGTATCTTATATTTATGAAAGAGTATTAAACTCTTCAAAAAGTCTTATTTTCTCAAGGTGCCCCTGGAAAATTCAAGTGAAAGCATACAGTTATATGAAAGTGAGAAAGATCCATGTATTCTCTCTTCATGATACTTTCCATATTGAGGCTTTTAAAAGCACTTAAAATTATCAAATTTTGACAATTTTTGCCTTGGTAAAAGGCTGGTTTTCTTTTGTTTTTTATTATGTAGGTAATAATCTTATGGTGTCCTTTTAAAAGTGTTTGTTTACACTGGCGCTGTTTACAATCTGAGAATAACCATGCAGAAGCACTTTGATGAGCAGAAAAAAGAAATACTGTGCAAATAGTTTCTTCCATCCTTGCTATAACAAGGTAGAAGGTCATTCCAGTGAGATAAAAGTATTGTAATGCAGATTACATTCATTTTCTCCTGTTTGCTGCTAGAGAACAGAACATTCTGACAGATCTTCCCACATGCATTTCTCAAAACATGTAGCTTATTAGTTCAGCTAAATGATAACACTTCTTGCAAGCAAAAAATATTGGATAATACTTCTGCTTTGTAATCTAGTGTCACACCTGCAAAACTATTAATATTACTCTGCTGTCCCTTGAAACTCTTCATGCCACCAGGCAGTAACAAAGACAATTCCCACTATCCTGCATCCTGTGAGCTTTCCTTCCTAATCTACTGAATGCTGTGACAGTTATTCTTAGTCATAACTTCTCCTCTAACTTCACAGGACCAGATGGCACTGGATCAGTCTGTCTCTGTTTCGCTTCAGTGGGGTGACTCCCTTTTATGTCAGCAGATTTCTTTTACCATATGCATTGCTTGGAGCTATGTAAGTTCGTCCTTGAAGCCTATGTTTGGTTAAATGTTAAACAACTTTTACTAAAGTGAAAAATGAACTGAACACAAATGGATATTCTATTTATTCCAGTAATCTCAGTAAAATTATTTCAGCAACCACTGTCATTAGCTCTGTCTTTTGTTAATAAACCTGTACCAGTTTTGGCTGAGATAGAGTTAATTTTCTTCATAATTTCTAGCTGGTATGGGGCTATGTTTTGAATTTGTGACCAAAACAGTTCTGATAACAGAGGGATCTTTCAGTTATCGCTGAGCAGTGCTTATACTGAGTCAAGGACTTTTCTGCTCCTCACACCTCTCCATCAGCAAGTAGTCTGGGGATGACAAGAAGTTGGGACAGCACACAGCTGGGACAGCTGTCCTCAAGTGACCAAAGGGATATCCCACATCATATGATGTCATGCTCAGCAATAAGATCTGAGGGAAGAAGGAGGAAGAGGGGACATTTGGAGTGATGGTGTTTGTCTTCCCAAGTAACCATTAGGCGTGATGGAGCCCTGCTTTCCTGGAGATGGCTGAACACCTGCCTGCTGGTGGGAAGTAATTCGTAATTCCTTGTTTTGCTTTGTTCAAAGTGGTATAACAGGCTTTAACTGGGTTAGCTAAATAATTTTGTCCCTGAAATAAGTAACACATTTCTGAGCCAGATGCATTTAGATGTTAAAAATTACAGAAAATTAATTGTTCACAAATTGATAGTTCACACTGTTTTGCCCTTGACAGAACATACAAAGAAATTTTAGTTCTCAATATCTGCATTATGCAGGCTCTGGAGTATGTACTGCGTCATTTTCTGTTATGATTTTTATTTTTTAATTTTTTTTTTCCCCTGAAAAGAGATGGCATATACCAT
>NW_010290660.1:26596-31179 GCF_000700745.2 Antrostomus carolinensis | reverse complement strand
GTGGCATATACATTTAGTGGAAAGGAGGTCAAGGGGGAACATATATAGCCAAACAAGAGCTAAAAGCAGAGGCTTTCCCCCCGCCATGCAACAGTCATCTTCTTAGAGGCTGAAAAAGCTGCCTGGTGGAAAAGGACCTGGGGCTGTTGGTCAACAGCTGGCTGAATATGAGCCAGCAGTGTGCACAGGTGGCCAAGAAGGCCAACAGCATCCTGGCCTGTATCAGGAATAATGTGACCAGTAGGAATAGGAAAGTGATTGTCCCTTTGTATTCTGCTGGTGAGGCCACACCTCGAGTACTTTGTTCAGCTCTGGGCCCCCCAGTACAAGAGGGACATTGAGGTGCTGGAGCATGTGCAAAGAAGGACAACGAAGCTGGTGAAGGGTCCAGAGAACAAGTCTTATGAGGAGCAGCTGAAGGAACTGGGACTGTTTAGTCTGGAGAAAAGGAGGCTGAGGGGAGACTTTAGTGCTCTCTACAACTACCTGAAAGGAGGTTGTAGAGAGGTGGTTGTTGTCTTCTCCCAGGTTATGGGTGACAGAACGAGAGGAAATGGCTACAAGTTGCACCAGGAAAAATTTAGGGTAGATAGTAGGAAAAATTTCTTCACAGAAAGGGTAGTCAAACATTGGAACTGTCTGCCCAGGGAAGTAGTTGAGTCACCATCCCTGGTGGTATTTATGAGGTAGATGAGGTGCTTCGGGACATGGTTTAGAGATGGGATTGGTAGTGATAGGTTAACGATTGGACTCAATGGTTTTTTCCAACCACTATGAATCTATGATTCCACCCAGCACCAACTGACTGATAAGTGAAAAGTAGATACTGAGTACACTGAATCCAATACTTTAACTACTTATTATTTTCTAAATATTGATGTCTTTTGTAAGTATGATTGAGAGTCTTCAGATACTCCTGCAGCAAAAATAATAATGATAGAAAAAAACCTCATAATTGGAAATAACTTGATTCTCTGAGCAAGTGGCTAGGAGGTAGCATGTTGAAAATACTGTTATAGGTCTATTCATCTGTTATAAAAATGGAGGAAATTTAAACTACTTTATGTATTTAAAAATATTTTGGTTTTTACTATGGCTTCTTCTTGACAATAGGCCTTACAGCTATACTGCTTCCTCACTCATTCATTCCCATCTTTCTATATAAATTTTTTAACCTCATGGTCAGTATCAATGAAATTCAGCAGAGTACTAAATGCAAAAAAGATAGTGAATGGTTATAAGCTTCATGAAAATCATCAGCTCTGGGATCTCAAGTGTGCTCCTTCTGATGAAACGGTGATCAACATTCAGTATCCTTCCAGCACAGTGGCAGTTGGTTCCCATGTACCTTGGTTACAGCCCAAGCTATCCCTGTCCCATTTAAAGTCTAAAGCAAGCTAGATAATTGTGGGGATGGGTGGTATAGAGGTATTGCAAGATGACATGCCAAAAATCCTTAGGGAAATTAATTCCACTAGTTCCATTGCTCGCAAAACAACTTCTGTTTTTCCAAACTGTTTGTTTGATTATTTGTCTGTTTACTAGTTCTTCCTAAATTGTATATCTCTCATCTAGTTTTCTAAGGAAAATGCCAGTCAATGATCAATGATCTGGACAAGGGGATCGAGTGCACCCTCAGTAAGTTTGCAGATGACACCATGCTGGGTCGGAGTGTTGATCTGCTCAAGGGTAGGAAGGCTCTACAAACAGGCTGGGCCAAGGCCAATGGTATGAGGTTCAACAAGGTCAAGTGTTGGACCCTGCACTTGTGTCACAACAACCCCATGCAAAACTACAGGCTTGGGGAAGAGGGGCTGGAAAACTGCCTGGCAGAAAATGACCTAGTGTTTAAGGATAGCTAGCTGAACATCAGCCAGCAGTATACCCAGGTGGCCAAGAAGGCCAATGGCATCCTGGCTTCTATCAGAAATACTGTGGCCAGCAGGACTAGGGATGTGATCAGCCCCTGTGTTCAGCACTGGTGAGGCCATAGCTTGAGTACTGTATTCAGTTTTGGGTCTCTCACCAAAAGAAGGACATTTTGGTGCTGGAATGTGTCCATAGAAAGGCAGCAAAGCTGGTGGAGAGTCTAGAGCACATGTCTTATGAGGAGCAGCTGAGGGAACTGGCACTGTTTTGCCTGGAGAAAAGGAGATTGAGGGGAGACCTTATCGCTCTCTACAGCTACCTGTAAGGAGGTTGTAGTGAGCGGGGTGTCAATCTCTTCTCCCAAGTAACAAGTGCTAGAACAAGAGAAAATGGCCTCAAGTTGTGCCAGGGGAGGTTTAGATCAGATATTAGGAAAAATTTCTTCACCAAAGTGTAATCAAATATTGTAACTGTCTGCCAGGGAAGTGGCTGAGTCACCATCCCTGGAGGTATTTAAAAGACATGTAGATGAGGTGCTTAAGGACATGGTTTAGAAGCAGACTTGGCAGTGTAAGGTTAATAGCTGGACTCAGTGATCTGAAAAGTCTTTTCCAACCAAAACTATTCAAAGTTTCTATATAATAACCTCATCAAAATGCAATATAAAAGAAAAAAAAAAGTTCTTGGAAAAAGGTGGGTCCATGAATCAGTCAATTCTTTCTCAATTTTGCCACATAATTTATCAATTCTTCTAAATCCTCATTTTCTTTATTGCCCCCCAATTAAAAATTATTAATAATTAACACCTCTGCAAGAAAGGTTTTGAGAGGTTTAGTCCTTTGGCATTTAGAAAGCAGTTAATGAACCTCTCTAAAGAATAATGTTTTGTGAGTGTTATATTTATTAAGTTAGCACATATACATGGATACATGCACTGGCCTTTCAACACATCAAGATATAATTTAATAGGATTGTAAACAAGTATATTGCAAGCATTGTTGTACAGAACATAGAAAAAGTACCTTACTAAAAATGACTTAATATTTTATGATAATGGTCCACTGAACCTTTCAGGCAAGAAAGATATAATTAAAAAGAACAATGAAAAACAGCTAAATAAGGAGATGGATTGGTACTAGACTGGCCATACAGAGATAACAAAAAGAGCATTTGTCCTTAATCTCTAGGGGTAAGGCTAAGGTTAGTGATTCATGATTAGAGTACGTGAAAAGTAAATCATACACAATTTACAAAAAAATAATAATCATAATTATATGACTATGACCCAGAAATGTAGGCTTTTTTCTTTGTTATTCAATAAATATGTTTAGACTCAAAATACCAATATTAAAAAATGCAGTGAGAATTTTTCTCTAACAACACATTAACATATTAAATGTTTCTTCACTGAGTGTCTCACTAAGTTTTAAAACCAGGTCCTCTGCACCGTTTATCTTTGAGTCAGTTGCAACACAATCCTACAGTAGCTCTTTTCCTCCTCTATGTAAAGCAAAGATTTGATATACCCATTACATGAGCTGTCAATGCACACTTGCAGCCCAGAAACCCAACCATATCCTGGGTTACATTAAGAGAAGCATGGATAGCAGGTTGACAGAGGTGATTTTGCCCCTCTTCTGTGCTCTGGTGTGACTCCACCTGCAGTACTGCATCCAGTTCTGGAGTCCTCAGTACAAGAAAGACATGGATCTGTTCGAGCAGGTCCAGAGGAGGGCTTCCCAAAAATAATCAGAGAGATGGAACGCCTCTCCTATGAAGAAAGGCTGAGAGAGTTGGGGTTGTTCAGCCTGGAGAAGAGAAGGTTCCAGGCAGACATTATTGTGGCTTTTCAATACTTGAAAGGGGCCTGTAAGAAAGATGGGGACAAACTTTTTAGCAGGACCTGTAGCAATAGGACAAGGGGTAATGGTTTTAAACTAAAAGGGTAGATTTAGACTAGATGTAAGGAAGAAATGTTTTATGATGAGGTTGGTGAAACACTGGCCTAGGTTGCCCAGAGAGGTGGGAGAAACCCCATCCCTGGAAACATTCAAGGTCAGGTTGGATGGGGCCCTGAGCAACCTGATCTGGTTGAAGATGTCCCTGGTTACTGCGGGGGGGTTGGACTAGATGACCTTTAAAGGTCCTTTCCAACCCAAACCATTCTATGATTCCCAGGTCCTCTGGCTATAGCTATGCTGTGGGATGTCCTGGCTCATGGTTTCATCCAACCTTCCCCATATCTTCCCCATAAAAAGAAGCCTGGACAAGCAGTTTAGAGGAAATTACTGTGTGAGCCTGAAACAGCTCTGCTAAAAGTCCCTGATTTATTTATCAGAAGAAAAAGACTGCAGCAAGGTTTATCTTGATGAAAAGTATCAATGAAATTCAGCAAAGTACTAGATACCAAAAACACAATAGCTCTGCAGAAGAGAGTGATCAGCAGTGCCACTGCTTAGGGAAAAATGATAAAAACTTTGCCATGATCGCTTTGCTTGGTAACAATGCCCTTTACTACGGTGTATGGTTATGCTTAAGAGTGTAATTTAGATATGCCTTGTAAAAAGCACCACCGGGGCTGTTTTGTGAGGAGTGCTACAGCCCAACCTACCTGAACAGCTTTTGTTACCGTCTCTGGGCTGACAGACCCTTACTTGCAGAAATACAGGTAGTTCCTGTCCTTGGCAGCTTCCACCAAAGCCCAGGAAAAGCCT